>NC_142243.1:119455726-119758756 GCF_052056855.1 Sturnus vulgaris | reverse complement strand
GTGCTGGTCTAGTTAGAGAGAGACTCCCTCAGAAACCCTTGGGTGATGCTCCTCTCTGTGTCCCATACAGACAAGGCAGAGCAGAGCACCCTTCTGTCTGCTCCAGTCATGTTCAGACCAGCTTTGTCCTAGAGGAGCAGGCATGCAGTAGCTCTGGTTTTGCCCCCAGCAAAGGGGACAAAAAGGGCCTTCTGAGAGGCAGCAATAATCCACAGCACCTTCCTCTTCATGTGAGCCATTACAACACCAAGCAAATCCTGAGTCCAAAGATAAAGTGGTGTCATACAGCAGCACCCAGAAATGCGAGATCAGTGTGTGGATGTGGTGATGGATGTGCTTAAGAGCTACACCCGTGTGAAAATACAGCCTAGAGGGCAAATGTGCTGCTCTATTCCCCACACTCTTTCTCTTGTTTCCATTTCTCCCATGGCTTTGTGCAGTTTAGATACATATAGGTTATCTCACCTTTGGCCTTATGCTCTGCATTCAAATGAGGTTAACAAGGTGGATTTTGAGTGCCTTATATTCATCAACCACCAAAAAAAAAAAAAAAAAGAAAATGAAAAGTGCGGGGGAACTGGCAGGAGAGAAGGATGTAAAAATAAGAAGAAAATGAGAAAATGCAGAGCAAACGGAAAGCAGGGAAGAGACAGGAAGGAATGAGAATTTTCTTCTCATTTTAAAGGTCATTTCCTCCCTCTGGCTGGTTTCTGTAACAATAGTAATATATACTACCAACACCAACTCTTCAGGGGTTATTTTTTTAAATATTGAAAGGATAGGAACATTTTTGGCTGGAAATATTAAAACATTTCACTAAAAAAAACCCAAAAAATCCTACTGAAGTCATCATGCTCGTTGCAACAGTCTCTTTCACTTTCTCACTCTCAACATTCACGACTTCTGTGGCTGAATAGGTCCCTGGATAATAGGTAGGGATGTGTGAGGGATTGGTAAAAAAACTAAAAGTAGGGATAGAGGGGAGGAAAAAAGTATAAAGAAAGGCAAGGAAGAGGGATGGAAAGGACTGAAATAGAGAAAGTGAGTAGAGATAAAGAAGAGTAAGAGATAAATGGGAAAGAACTCGGCTTTCACTTGCACTGACTCCTTTGTACAAATCTGACAGTGAAAAGTTGCTCTTATTCTTTTTTACCTCTAGTCCAATAAATCTAAATTGCAGATAGACCTTTCTGATTCAGACCTACAAGGATAGAGAAGGAAGAAAAAACATTGTTAGAAAAAGGAAATAGGAGAAAAAGATAACTAGGACTAAAATAAGGAAAAAATCTCAAAAAGTTTTTGTGAACTTCAGGCTTTTTCTTCTCGGTCGTTATTTGCAGCTTTTAATAGTTTTCTAAATTTTGACGTGGTTCAATGAACATTTTGAAAATTTTCCCCCAAAACTGAACTAGCAAAATGTTTCATTGCTATTGCTAGCTTTCAGTCATTTCAACCTTAAATATAAAAGTAAAAATGTAATTGAAGGAAAGTTAGTATGATTTAAAGAAATATCAAGTTTTAGAGAACAGAAGAGAAAAGAGAATAGTGAAAAGCAAGTGAAATTTTTGCTTTGGAAAGACCTTAAGTAATAACAATATTAACAAAACTGATGACAACCAATCAATGAAGTCAACATTTTAATAAGAGAGTGGCACCTTATGAAAAAATCAAATGCTTTACATTTCGCTAGAGGAAAAATGATGAGTGTTCTTTATAGAAAATATGAGAAATAGGGAAAAATAAAATTAAAAAATGATGTTACAGTAAAAGCTATAAAAATAGCTGCATATTTTTTCAGCTGTCTGGCTGAAATGAAGACATTCATTTTGGATCCAAATAAACATTTTGTTTGAACCCAAATGAAATGCTTTATTTCACTTTGATGTCCTTCGTTTACTTGCAAAATAGGTCTAAATGCAAATTTAGATAAATTTTTAAGCAGAATAACATTTTTTAAAGTTTTTAAAATGTCAAAATAAACTACTTTGAATGTTGCAAGTCTTTTCCAGGGATATTTTTTCCTCACATCAAATCAGCTCAATAAATTTGACACTATTTACAAGTAGTTACAGATGCTCTTGTTTTGCATTTCCTGCCATGTAAAACAGACCTTTTCTGACAGGTGCTGGGTACAAAGTTAGAGACTTCTTTTAGATTTTATTTTGTAGCCTTTAATTTCCTTCATTTTTCATCATCTTTATCCATCAATCTACTGGAAGCATCTGGAAAACTAAAAGCTTTCCAGATTTGAGATTTTGGCTTGAGAGACCTCCCAGACCAAGCCTGGTGCTTTCTTCCCTGATCAGACCCACACAGGCTGGGTACAGCTGCACGTCCTGGCCTTGGAGGAGACCAGCACTCCCTGCTCCAAGGATGTCCATGGTCTTCTGCCCTGACTCTATGTTAGCTAGACCTGAAATGGCCATGACAAAGGTTTCTTTGATCCAGATGAAAGAAACATTAGTTGCTATTTCTCAGATTTGCCTTTGGAAGTGCCCAGACCACGTCTGCTCCATGCAGAGCCAAAGATAGCTTGCAGCTGCCTGCAGAGGATCAGGTAATCATACTCTCTTAACCCCTCTTCTGCTTAATGGGGGTGACAGAGCAGGTACCTCTAGTAAGCCAGATTTTATTCTACTCCTTAGAAAGAGCAAAACATCCTTTGAATAAACAGAAACAGTAAAAGAGGTGAATGTGAATGCCTTGTGATCTACAGAGATATTTGGCCTTACTAGAAACTTGTGCTTCTCTGTGTGCTGGCTCAGCTCCACTGGTTACATCCTTATCCAACTGATGGAATTGATAAACTGTATTGATATAAATCCTTCTGCTCTTTGACTGTAGATCTCTAAGCTGTTAACATTGTCAGTATCCTCACTTGAACTTCATGGAGACAGAGCCTCTGAGAGGGAAAGTGACTTGCTGATAGTATTTTGTCACAACTGGAATCAGAGCTTGTAAGCCCCACTATAGTGGCCTAAGCACCACTTAGCCTTTTTAGCTCTGCCACAGTCTGTTGTGGTGCTATTATTGCCACACTCAGTTAAGGTCTTCTGAAGAGTATTTTGTGACCTAGTGAGTGGTTTGAATGTGTGTATCAGTTTTCAGGTTTCAGGGCAATTGCTGCTTTAAAATGAATGATATTTCAGGTTTTTAAGCAGGGTAGGCTCAAGTTTGATTTGCTACCAGCTTTGTGCAAGCCTGTATTGACTTTTTAAAAGTAGCTAATGATTTACTATGGAAAGAGTGGGTACAGGATCAAACGTATTGGGTGATGGTTTTTAAATTGCTTGTTTTTCTCTTCCTTGTCTTTCAGTTCTTATTTTGTTAACCTCATGTCTTAAAGTAGCTGTACGTTATACTTTCTGAAATCCGCTATGAGATGTATTCTACTCTGAATGTATACACATAGCTTTTCCTAATAGTAGTGGAAGTCATGAACATATGCTGAATAATGCAATGCAGTACATAAATCCTATGGGGAATACAAGTCCTGGCTAGAAGAAAAAGAAATCACAGTATTTCAAAATGCCAGTAACATTGCAGTGAGTTCCAGGCACATGTTTGCCAATAATGAATGGAGGAGTGGAGATACAATATTGGAACTGTCTCCTGCAGAGTGGTATCATATATAATCATACATACTGTCAGCTTGCTTGATTATGTTCGGGATTGCAACCAGCACACTCGGAAACAAAGGAGAATTTCTTATGTCCCCCAAATTTAATTTTCATGAGAGATATATGGAGGAATTAATCGGTGATTACAGCACAGGAACAAAAGCTCCTGTATCTTGCTATATTTGCATAATAAACACACATTTGTTGATTCCTTTTAGAAAGATAATCACACATTCAGAAAAAATCACTTCCTTAACTTAGGAAACAAACATTTACAGTGTTAAATTTTTATTATAGCAATTCAATTAATTGCTACAGTGTTTAATTTAATGTGCAGAAGCAGCACACATTACCAATTATCTTAATTTTATAAAATCCAGGATCACAATTCAGTCTTTAATCAATATATCAGAGCCTTACTCCATTAGCTGTTGTTTGTAAGAGGGCATCTCAATTGATTAAGCTGTAGATTTTTTATGGGTCTTGCTTTATAAATTGAACCTATTCAAGTAAACATAACATTTGGTAATAGTCTTCATAGCAACTGTCAAAATGACTTATTGTTTTTCCAGCCCTGCATTCCTTCAGAATTAATAATACCTTTGTGCCCTTTATAACACTTATTATTAAAGCCATAAAAGTTCTCCATGTTTAATGAGTGGATGTTTCATTATATGTATGGTTTGCTTGACAGACTGAAAATTTTTCTAATCTGTTTCTCTTTTCCTCTTGATTGAAGGATTGTAAATATGCAATTAGCAGCTGGAGTAGAAGTAAAAGCAGAAAATGTCAACTGTCAAGTAGCTCCATTGAAAGACACATGATGCTTCAAGCTAAGACAGAAAGACAAAAGCATCTACCAACAAGGATGAAGGTTGCAAAATCTCCGTTTAAACATTCCATTAATCTCTTCCATGAAACAAATATAGTCAGTACATCCTGGAATGAGGAATCCACTGTCAAGACTGCAGTTTACTTTTGTAATAAAGCTCTGTGTGGTAATGCTCTACTCCATTGCCAGTGGACATTCTGGATCCCATCACTGTTAGAATTCATAACATATATCCCTTTATTTAACATATGGCCATATCGCAGTAACAGAATTGATTTCCCAAGAATATACATGCAAAAGCGTGCAATTGCATCATTGTACTCTAGAGCACATTTCTCTTCTAGACCAAAACGTCTAGTTCTGCTTCAGTTGACTGTTTCTGTGTTCTCCATATGAAAATCTGGATATGCTTTGACTCTTCTATACAATGGCTGAGAGCACACTTTCGTGCAGTACTGTGGGAGAGGAATGCTGAAAGGAGTCAAGAGAGACATGTAGAGATATTTGTTTTCACTGACAAGCCAAGAATAACTATTTGCAGCAACATGTTATATTTAAAGCCCCACAAAAATCTCTAAATAATTAAAGAGACTGAATTCTCTAGATGCTCCTGGTTATCCATATCAGTAGGAGAGGTTCAGTGTAAGGCACAATGAACAGAATAAGGCTGTTTTTAACCTACAAATTTGAAGAGTTTGCCAAGCCAAGCTATGCAGAGGCATGAAATGACTGGACAACTGGACTGTTAGACTGTAATATTAGATCAGAATTAACCTTCCTGCATTTCCTTAGAAGCAGCTACCCTAGAAGTCTTCAGGGTTTAATGCTGGGAAACATAGTTGTTCAACTTGTGGCTTAATAATACAAAGTTCTGGGAATAATCTGCCTACCAACAACTACAAAAGCTTTTGATGACTTTCTGGTCAAGACGCTAGTGATTCAATCCCTTTCCCTGCCTTCTTCATTTATTTTCTTAAGACTTTAAAAAAAGGAAATAAGTGCTTCTATTGTCTTACGTAGCAAATTTCCACATTTTATTGGTCATACATATTCAAATTTATCCCAAGTTTTCACAGTTCTTAACATTTAGTTTTGCCTGTCATATGCTAGCTAACATGCTTTATGTATATAATCTAAAAATGGCATGCATATCCTGTCATCTGAGAGGATGACACAGAGAAATATCTCAAAGAGCATCTGTACAATGTGAGACAGCTCTGGTATTGATCAAAACAGAAACGGGTCCACTGGTGGTGTCCCCATTATGTTATAAGAAAAAATTTATTCCTTCAAATCCCACTGATGTTTCTTTGGTGATTCAGCAGTTTCACACAGGTAGGACAGATGGAACTGCTGAGCAGTCTCGTGTGCCAGTCTCCCATGGGATGGGGCTCCAGCCTGCCCCAGGCACATCCCTGTGAAGCATAAGCACACTGCAGTGGGTCTGTTCAGCAGCTCTGCTCTGCTCCTAGGGTGCTCCACTGGCTTGACCACAGCTTCTGACACAGCTCCATGGTAAGAGATATATTGGCTTATAGTCTGCTGCTTTCGGAGCATAGCTGACACAACAGAGAACTGACTTTACAGGATTAAAAAAAAAGAAAAAAAGAAAGAAAAGCACAACCCAGAGGAATGAAAATTTCTTGACCTACGTAAAATGCAAAATACCTACCAGAAAGTGTCTTACTTTTCTCAGAACTGATTTCCCACATACTACTTAAACTCTGAGTAGCAGGAATCTGGTTTAATGTACTAGTTAACACTAATCAAAACACAGAAAAATGGTTCACAATATGACACATTGTATAGAAATAAAGTGGGACAGAATTGTAATCTAATTGGGTCAAAATTATCCAGGGAAAACTATTAAAAAAGAAACAAGCAGGAATAGATTGTTTAGGGCTGGCCAAGACAAGAAGCCAGACAACTGCATCCAAGTGCCCTGACAGATGTGTGTGAGGCAGTGCCCTCACTGACAGGGACCCCAACCCTGAATGGGGCAGGGACAGGGATGGCAGCCAGGGTTCCTCCCACAGAGACTGGAGTGTATTCCTGCTTCCTTCAACAGGTGGCTATGGAATCACAAAGAGGAGAGACTGCTGGCTCCACACCTTGCATTGAGCTAACCAGAAATTGACCGAGTTTATGTTAAAAAGAAAAATTAACCAAGTCAAGTCTATAAAGTTGCTTCTCAGTTTCAACAGGGAAAATTTTGGCAATTGGTTAACAAATACTGCTGGACTAACTAGTCTGGGAATATACATTCAAAGAGAACTTGGTCTTTCTTTAGGACAATGTGCTGAATTATCAGGGTTTCTATCCAAACAGTTGGAGAAATAGGAGGGATTACCAAGCTGATTGAGGCATGATCATGTAACAAGTTTATGAGTAATGAGGAGAAATCATACAAGAAAATAAAAAAGACCTGAAGTAAAGGTCAAACTGGAGGTCATAGGCCTTTAGTGAGAAATCCTACAAGTTAATTGATTTGCTTTCCAAACAAAGAGCAAAAATTTCTGTATGTGTACAGCCAACCCCCTCCTCCTCCATCAAAAAATACCATTGGAGGATCACTACTTTACCAGGGTGGGATAGAGAATAAACAAGACTTAATTGTACCCTAAACCTAATTGAATAGCTCCAACTGGTCCTCAGTAAGAATGTTGCCCTTTGAAATAAAGATTTTTTTTCCTGATAATAAGTATTTCCTGAACTGTCATGATTTCATCTGAAAGTGACACTAATATATGTGCTGCAAGGTGTATTGCTAGGTAATAAAGATTAGGAGGAAATTCTGTGCTGCTAGGTAGATTACTATCCATTTGTAGTTTCTTTTTATTTCTTGTTGAGAAGTGTTGAACACTGTGCCTTCTCAAAGTCAGAATCAGATATAGTTCACATTACTGTAGCAAATCCCACAGATCATGTAATTACTTTGTTTGGTGTTACTTAAACAGGCCTATTAAACATACAAGTAAAATATTGTCCTGTCTGAGAAGAAATAACACATTTCATGTATATGTAATATGTTTAATATGTATGTTACATATATAAATATGTATAGACAGATAGGGGGCTTTTTTTTTCAGAATTATCGTCTTTGTGGTCCAGGACTTTTATTTTTTAAGAAAGATTTTGTGGTAGTGAATAGAAGAATGTATTGGAAAGGTACTCCATTTTTCACAGTTCATACTGTCTGTTTCCTTAAAGAAAGAGAAAAATCTGCAAAGAAATCCAACTTCCACCAAATTCTCTGAAGACAGTATTCTCCATAAATCAGTCTCTTGCATGTGACACATGATTTTGATGAGCTATTTTGGGGCTGTTTCTAAGATCTAGTTTTAAAACATAGAGTGAACAAGTAGGGAAGTGGTCCAAAAAGAATGAGAAATAGTTTGAAATTGTACCAGAGAGGATAATATTGTCTTTCAACGCGGTTTTACTTTTCAAGATCCCAGGGAAGGGGCATCACCAGCTGACCATCTGATGGATGCCAAGGTCCCAGCTCTGCTGCATGACCAGCATGTTGGAGATCAGCAGGCAGGGAAGGGGATCCCTCCCTTCTCCATTTCTTCCAACATACTTCTTCTGTGCTAGTCAGACATTTGCACCATGTCTCTCCTTTTCTCCTTCCACCAGGGTACAGACAAGCAGAGAAGAAATGGTAGGGAAAGGGATAAAGAAGAAAATACGTTTTTTCCTTGTCACAAGAATTTGTTCAGGATGTAAAAGTTTTCAAGGTCAATTTCAAAATTCTGGAGTCATTCTCCACACTTCCTTTCAACCTACTGAATTTTTGGCTTTCACCAGGTTATCAGTACAGTGTAAAGATAGGAGATTATCCTTGTCTCCACCTCAGATAAAACATTTGTACAAAAATTCCTTCTAGACAGCTTTCCTCTCCATCTTTTTTCCTTTTTGTTTTCATTCCCTTCGTCTTTCCTTCTCCCTACCCGTCAGAAGACAGAGCCAGTTTTGGCAACCTAATCAATCACATTTGAATGACTAATTTTAAGGACATTTAATTTAAAACTCTGCTAGATAATCTTGCTTAAACCAGTGGAAAAAGTGGAAGAACCTAATTGAAACTAGGAAGGGAAACACTGTGATTATAGGATTCCAAAATGCCTGACTAGAGAAGATACGACTGTGAAACAAAATGCCCTTTGTTTCACTCTCCATTGAGTGCTGCCACCAACACTGCCAGAACCTCTATTATTATTCATAAACAGAATTCTCCAGAACACCATATAGCTGTCATACTAGCTATACAGATTGTATTGCGTCACAAGCAAATTTTTTTTCTTTGTAACAGCTTGGCTCAATCTTTCTTTGTCCTTGGCACCAATGCCCATTTTTGTACAAATATATGTGGAGTAAAAACGAAGCCAACACCTGTAGCCACTCATCTGCTGAGCTTTCACAGCTGCAACACCCGCATGCCAACCTCCAGAAAAGGTCTTTCCCAGGAGTGGCTGTGAGTTTGGGGCTGCCTGTTCCCAACTGCCTTCTCTGGCTTGGGTTAATCCAGTGTTCATGAGTCCCCACCATCAAAGGCAAAAACTACTTATATATTGATAACCTTAGTACGAAACTATCCAAATTCATCAAGCTGCCTACTTTGCAAGGGGGAGAAAGGAAAGTCATTATTTAACTATTTAAAAACCATTTAAATTAATTCCTTCCCACCTTTCTGAAAAGAAATCAAAAGGCTTAGCAAAATGGATGACACTCAGTGACAAGACCAAAACCATATGAATCTTCTATTTGACACTCACTGAAGTGCTGGCAGCCCAAGCCAGATGAAGTTGTATTATATTTAATGCAGATGTGTCTTTCACTTTAAAAGAAACAGCTGCTTTTAATTTAAATTTCATTTACAATGGAGTCAGAGATTATCAAATGCCATTCCCCATTCACATCCAGCCCTCATAGGAAGCAGTATTAGATAAAATCCATGCGAGGTAGTATTCTTTGCTAAGGCTGGCTACACATGAGGGAATGTAAGGAAAAGTAAGAATGATAGACAAAGAATCAGGACACAGTGAGAACAGGCTCTATTTGAAGCTAAACTTTCATAGAATGATAATCAAAGACTGCACAAGCTCATAGAGCATAAGATCAAAGGTCTATCTAACTTGTCTCTAGCAGAGGGCCAGAGACTATGAAATGTCTGTGAAAATCAGAGGTTGTGGGGAGGGATCGTTCCTCTTCTGAGTTTGAAAGACTTATGATTTATGGTCTCCTTGAGACAAAGAACCATCCAGGCCATCATGTTTAATCCCATCATTAAATGATGGTGGAAATACTATAGGATTTTTATATGAGTTCATCTGTGATAAAACACTCAGATCTACAATTCTAAGCTTTCTTTAAAACACGAGGTTTTTCCCTGTGTCCTGCAACTCCAGGCCTTTCCACAAAGAGCTATTAAAAATAAGGCAGTAAAGAACAATAGCTATATGTCATTACCCTGTATATTACCCTACAAAATATCTGATGTCATTGTCTTTTTTTTTGAGTATTATTTATTTAGATTACAAATGCTTATCGCATTTTATTTTCTATGATATCCCTAACCCACTTTTGTGAATATAAATAAAATAATACAAAACCCTCCCCAAAAAACCCCAACAACTCCAAGGAGTTTAAATTCCACTCCAGTTTTTGTTCAAAGATTAAGAAGAGATCCGTTAAAAACTGTGACTGATCTCTCTGGTATACCAAAGCAAAGACACCTGGATCCAGAGTTTTAATTCTAAATAATTTAATCTGCTCTCTTTTTTCATTGAATCGCAGAATTATAGAGAATTATAGAGTCACAGAATGGCTTGAGCTGGAAGGGACCTTAAAGACCATCCAGTTCCAGTCCCCCTGCTGTGGACAGGGGCACCTTTTAGTAGACCATTTTGTTCAAAGTCCCATCCAGCCTGGCTGTGAACATTTTCAGGGATGGGGCATCCACAGTTTCTCTGGGCAACCTGTTCCAGTGCCTCACCACCAATTTTTCCATGTTTCAGGATGCAGTCTCATTGTGATTTATATTTACACACTGGAAAATAATATAACTGCTTGTTGAAGTAATACTTGAGGTTTACAGAGCATGTTTTATAAAGGCAATCTTGGAAATGAGCCACAAAATTTTGATTGATGATGTATGCTAAATAAATTAAATTTGCTCATCTGAATAAATATAGGAGAAATGCTAATTTTTTAAAAAATAGTGGGTGTTGTGTGTGAAAAGACATATAGTCCATCAAAAAGGAAAACAAAACTGTTTGGTTTTGCCACAAGTAAAATGCTTGCATTGTAGTAAACTGAGTCAAACTGAATAAATTCACTCACTGCTCCTACTAATAAACTAAAAAAAAAATTAACATAAAGTTCCCAAAAATGTTTAATTGTAAAAACCGTCTTTTATGATGAAATTTTATGAATCTAGGAAAAAATAGTTTTGCTTTAATCTTTGCTGTAATTGTGTTCTCCTTATGTGATAAAACTGATGACAAAATAAACAGTATGGAAAAAAATAAAGAGCATGGAAAAATATTTTCAGTTCACTGTTAGAAAGACTGATGGAAATAAAATTGTCAATAAAAACTAGTAGCTTTAAGCCTAAAGATTTCACAGGAGCCCAATAGTCTTTGGCCTATGCTACTAAGTGCTCTAGTATTTCAGTGGGAGCTATGCAGTCACTCACTGTTTGGCACTGGCAAATTTTTTTTTTTTGTTGATCGAAGCTTGCTGTTCTGTTAACATGAAGATACTTCTGAATGCAAATCTTTGAGTAGAGAAGTTGACTTTTGTATTTGCCTCAAGATCTGTGTTTTTGCAGTGAAATTATTACATTTTACCTTGGAACAAACCTAGAAAATATGCGCCAAAAACATTAGAAACTGTCTATAAACATTCACAGAGTAAAAAGAAATTATTGTCATAGTAACTTGGGCCCCAAATTTGCAGACCTACTTATACTGATATAACCCAGAGACTCCATTCTTTGCCAGGTAATGCTTGACATTGGTGAAATGTGAGATCAGAATTTAGCCCAGGGACCTCGAATTAATTTTTAATCCTAAAACAACCTTTAAAATCTCAGTGGAGGATAAGTATAGTTCAACAGAAGTTACATTTTACACTTCATGCAAAATTGCTTTAAACAAATCAGAAGGAGTAATGTGTCTGTTGAATAAGTTATTTTAAATTTTGGTACATCTTAAGCCTGACTAATATTCAGGGGAGAGGTTTTGGCACTTTGGTGAAAGCTTATTGTTATATAAGATGAGCAGCATTCAAGTGCAGAATACTCTATTCATCTATTCTACTCCCAAACCCAGGGAGTAGCTGCTGATAATGATTTTAGATGAGGCTTTATCAGCCTCCTTTTATAACTGCTCTTCATTCATAAACAAGGTCCACAGAATGAACAACAGTGAAAGCTGGAAAAAAAAAATATTGCTGAATCCTCAAATTCCCTAATATTTGGAAGGGTAATAAAATTGAGATCGTGGCTCTGCCTTGACAGCACTAGAATAATTTCTTTTGAAAAGAGCAAAACCCTTCAGAAATAATAAAAACAAACCCACAAACAAAGCACAGGTACTTTGTGACCTGATTATGAAACAGCCCTGTACTTACCTGCACTCCAGCTTTCACAAAGATAAGAGTTTCAGCCTTTCCAGACTGACAGAGACTGATGGTCCTGAAAGGAGCCTGAACAACCTGTACACAGAATCTGGAATGCAGCGAGTTTTACATTAATAAAATGAAATCCTGTTCAGAGAATATACAATTGGCCCTTTGAACACATTGTGGCATATTTTTTAGAAAAGCTTGCTAACACCCACATAAGGCTGAACATGTAACAACTTTATAGAATTACTCAGCACCTAAAGCTAAGATTTAAAAGATAAAGCTATCCAAATCCTCAATATCCATTGAGGATTAATTAAGAAACTCTCGTTGCTACATAAGTTTTTCCCAACAGTTTACCTCAGGATTTCCTGTGTTTAGATAGGAACCAGCTGAAGGATCTGATATGGTTAACATTGGAAATTGAAAGTTGGATAGATGGGCTAGTGACACATTTTGGTGTGCAGTCCCTCTGTCCCATGGTCCCTGTTTAATACTCGAGTAGCATTCATATGCAGTCAATGCAGGCTCTTCGTGTGAGTGCTTTGAATGACCATCTGGAGCCTCTGTAGACTCAAATCAGATATCTGGAGCTGGGCATTGCACTACACTCTTAAGTTAAACTGCACAAAAAGAAAATGGGCATACTGTTTTTTCTTTCTATTTTTTTCCTGAAGCATTTATTTCATTGTTGAAATGAAAATAAAGTAGGCAAAGCTGAGTAGTTTTCTGCCTTTCTTTCTGGTGAGAAAATTTTGGATCAAGCAGAAAGTGAGACATGAAGTTTAAATTAGACACAGAGACACCAGAGCTAGAAAAATCCAGTATATCCAGTCATGATTTGACTTGATATAATGTGTTTTCAAGTTTACAGCCGTGGGATTTCCACTTCAAAATAATGAGAAGGGAAATGGATGCAAAGAAATTTGACTGAAGAAAGCAGCCAGAAGAGCTACAGTTTGATGGTGTTTTCCCCAGGGAGAGTGCTTGTATCAGTGAAAATATAGAGCAACAGTCCTGTAAATGTCAGCAAGGCCAGATACCATTAGAGATTTATACTGAGAGACGAAGCTGCTTTCCATTTAATTCAGAATTGAATTCAAAAGCAGCCAATTTAGATCTTTGATGTGAAGTGTTCTTTCAACGTCAAATCCCATTAGAAAATTAGGACCTGATTCTTGTTTGTATAAGAATATAAATGAGACTGTAGGACAGTTGCAAAGGAGAAACTATATCTGTGACAACACTAAGGTTTGGGATTAAGCCTTTTTTTACTGTTCTAGAGCAATCTGAACTGTACTAAACAGAGATAAGGATCATGCCCCCTAAAAGCCTGCAACACTCAGGAGCAGGAGCACAGATATACACTATGGAAATAAAGCAAACAGAGATTGTGCTAGAAACTAGCTCTAGGTCTAGGCACATGTACCTGTCTCATGCTTTCTCTTAAGAAAACTCCTCTCAGTTAAGAAAGATTACCAGTAACCACTATAATGGAGACCATTAGCTGTAGTCCTGCAAAATCTATGGAACTGAAATTGGATTGGAAATGGGGGTCAAACCCACACATGGAAAAAAAACTATCCTTTTCTAGTTCAGCAGTTCAGTGACAAAATGTGGAGAGCTTGATTTGGCCTAATGTAGTGGCATTCAGACTTGATGAAACCTTTTGAATCTAGTACACACAATAATATGTTTTCTCCATAATAAATATAATATAACAGATTAGTAAATTTTCTCAGTGGTACAAACACCAGGAATTCATCATCCTGAAAAAGCCTCGTGTAAATTGCCTAAGGGACTGACCTCTGTTTGAAGGGGATTTTCCCATTTTACTAGGAAGAAGGTGGTGGTGAGTGTGAGGGGTTGGATGTAAAAGAGCAGAGCAGATAGGCTGCAGAAGAGTGCAGAGCAATCAAGAGGAAGCCTCACAGACACTTGAAGCAGAAACCTGAGGAACAGCTAGGACTAGAAGAACTGCTGAGCAAAGAAAGACCTGTTCAAGAAAAGGCTTGGAAGAAGAAAGGGATAAATTGGTGAATAAAATCTGCTGTCTGAAGAGGATAGAACCTGAATAAACAGATGGCACTATGCATAGAAATGCAAGTCCTAACCTGAGGTGGAAGTAAATTTCAAACCTCTTACTTCCCTACCAGGCCTCAAAGGCTACCTTGGAGTCAAAAGGGGTACAAGTGACGAAGAGATGAAGAGAGCTCTAACTATATTAAACAAATTTCTGGTCTGCTAGGGCTGTATTAGCTGTTTTGGGTGGTATTCCTTTTTGAAAGTTTCTGTATATTTTGGCAGGAAGCATTTCAGAGGAAGTTTCATCTCCCACTCAAATTATGTTGCACATACGCACAAAGTACAGCAGAGGGGAAATGCAAGAAGTGTATGGTCTCTGGGAGCTGGTGCTGTGTGTAAAACTCCTTATAGTGAGTAAGCAATTCCCTTCAGGCCAGACATGCAGAAAGCTTCTTACGTTTGTGATGATAAACTCAGTGATCTTTATTACTAATATGGGTAATAGAGTCTTTAACTAAAGCAAAAAGTGGAACCAATAGTGAAGAAGTAAACAGAATTAGATAATGGAATAAATTTTGCATTAATACTTTTCTATTTCCCCCCCCCCCCTCCCCAGGGGCTTATTGTTGTTGTTGTATCTGCTTATGCATGTGATTAACACAAATTTTCAGAAATCTTTTTTTTGCAGGAAACATCATTTATAATGTCAGGACCAGAACATCTGTGGTGGTGTAGAACTGGGCTTTTTGATTTGTTTACTCTTTATAGCAGGCCAAACTGTAATCATGAACCTGAGACTTCCTAATGCCTGGAAAACTGTTCTGAGGTTGAAGTCACTGTCAGAGAAAGCTCTCTAACTAACAGCCAAATTCATCTCTGTTGGAATTTGGTTGGAGTCACTCAGTCACAGCTGATTGTTTATATGAAGCAGATCAGGTTGCTGAATGAGATTTAGGGGTATAGAGAACAGTTGGAGAAGGTTAATATGAGAAGCTCTTTTTTTCCTGGATGCTAGTTTCTCCTGCTCAAAAATACTATTATAACAGTGTATACTCAAGACGACACTGTCAAGTATTTTACTCCATTTCAACACAAAATTAAATTCATTGGCTAAGAGAAAAATTATAAAGCAAACTGATATTCTGTGTCTAATGTTGCCTGTAGCCTTCTTGTTTGTCAGCCCTCTATCTATCTTTTTAGAGCTGTTTGTGTTCATGATCATCAAAAGACTATTATGAAAAGTGGTAGATGAACGGTTTTGCAGGGTAATAACAAAACTGGCCTATTAGAAGTTATTATTTTCTATACTGAAAACAAACTGCAGTGTTTTTTAGTCCTCAGAGGATCTAATTGATGTCTTCATAAATTGTATTTCAACTACTGTAAATTGCAGAGGGAAATTCTGGCCTTACTGGGTAAACTCCAAAGAATTCTGTGGGGTCATGAATTCTGTGTGGTGGCTATCCTAAGGCTCTCTGCAACATACAGAGCTAGTAGTGTAAGGCTAACTTTGTAACTTCTTGTTGTAAACAGATCCATACAGAAACAGGCATGTTATTGTAAACACTACCTTGTCTGTTTGCTGTGGAAGGATGTTCTTTGCTTATTCACTGACTTGTGCAAGAGCAAACAGGACCTAAATTCAGATGATCTGTGTGTGAAGCCAGCCAACATAGAAAGAAGCAAATCTATCTATCTATCTATCTATCTATCTATCTATCTATCTATCTATCTATCTATCTGTTATCAATGGTAGCAAATGTTTAATGGTTGCAGCTTTTTAAAATGTACCAAGGAAACACCTCAATAGCAATGCAGTACTGTGTAGCTGCTGCTACTCAACAGTGTTCTGCCTTGAAGGATCAGTCCTGTGGTTAAGAAGAGATCTCAAGAAATGGTGAAACTGCAGACAGAGGAAAATAGTTTACACTGGTATGAAGCAGTATTTCATTTTACCATGGCAAGTACCATGCAGTTCATGCTAACAGGAAGTATGTTAAGAGAGAGACAAACAATAAAAATACTCCTAATGCATTTATTATTGTAAACATACATGCATTATATTCAAACACTCAGTATAACTTACTTAATGCCACAGGCCAATTAGATCATCTCCAATCACATGTGGAAAGAGCTCGAGCTAATCTAATTTGCCCAAGAATGCTCCATTTATTTCTGTGTTTCTAATGTTTTTATACCATTACAAAATGATCACTAAGCATGCCCTCCAGTATGGAGTGTCTGTGCAATCAGAAATGTAAGTTCAGAGGGCCATTCTTCCAGCAAAACAGTGATAACTGACTGTACTGCTAAATTATGTTGCTTAATGGTCAGTGGACCAATGGATGCCAAAATAAGGAACACTTGGTTCTAACACCTGAAAAGACTGCTAATATTCAATTGCAAGTACAGTCAATTGCTTAGTTTATCAGAGGAAGGAAAAAAAAAAGCAAAACACTACACAACCAGTACAGCCTCTAATTTTCTTAGTTCTGTGGCTTTTGCCCTGTGGCAGTGCTGATATTTGTAGTGGATTGGATGACTCAGGAATTTTAATTCTCAGGATCCTTTGTTTCTAAATTATTTTTTCCCTGCATTCAAAGTCCTAACTGTATGAAAAATAATCTGAGGCTATAATATTGTAAAATGTGCCCAAAACCAGCAATGACAATAACAAAAACCCAACAACAACCAAAAAAAAAACCCCAAAACTAAACACCCCCACTTCATTAAAAAAATCCCAACCAAATCAGAAAACAGTACATGAAGAAAAATCTGAAGTGATATATGGTATTTTGGATATTTTGTTGCAAGAAAGGTTGGCTCCACAGAAATAGGGCAATGGAGAAGACATTGGTGCCATTTTGCTATAGTGTCCTTAAATAAATTGGAGTTTTACAGTTGAAAATTTTATTATGTTTTATGAAAAATCTGGAGAGTGCTCATAATTTGACAGACACATCAAATTTATAGGCAAGGGGTACACATCACTGCATAACAAGTTGAAGGCTTGGGTCTTATGACAGGAAACATTTTGTTTCTCCATGTTTCACATGGGTTACATTATCTCATTATTTCTATCTACTGGCATCAGGGTTTATCGTATGGATCAAGTTAGCCCTAATAGTCTGTTTTTCCCTCCTTGTCATCTTCACTCGGAGCTTTCAATCAGTACACTCACACAGCCTGAGCCACTAACTTAAACTTTGGTTCTTTTGTCCTTTCCATTGCATTTCTCATAACTTTAATGCATGCAATACATTCTATTTCACTGACATTGGGAAGTGTCATAAACGTCCAAGAGACTCCTACCCAAATTTCTCTAAATATTTTCTTGGTAAAACCAAGATGGTTTTAGCAAGAAAATAGAAGCCCAGAAATATTCACTGCCATGTGAGCCTCATTCAAGCAGTGTTCTGCAGCTGTAGTTGTAACTGCATTCAATGTCTTCAATAAAACTATACTTTTCCCTGGAGTGATTGAAGTAAAACATAATATTTTAGTTATATACTGTATTGCACATGAAATGTAATGATCTGAACTTACTCTATGTTGAAACCCTTTGTCACAGCACAAACTGAACAGTAGGCAAGGTCTAGTGTATGTTACAGGACATTAAAATGAGCATTCAACCAAAAGAAATCATAATCTGACTCTGCCATAAATCTTGTGCACCCCTGGTGACTATTAAAATTCCACCAAAATTCATATGCTAACGATGTGATTCCAATCAATCCAATTTATCAACCTTGTGGGCTGATTAAAGCTATCACAGAATTATGTTTAACTCATTGTTGCTGCAAGCAAGACTTTGTAAAATACAAAACAAAGTGGAAAGTTTGGCTTCCTCAAAACTGAGAAGTTAATAGGAAACTGTAAACTTTAAGAAAAATGTTATGCCAGTTCATAAAGATCTCTGTATTCAGGAAGGACTGACCACTTTTCCCTCTACATTTTCAAGCATTCTGTTGCTCAAGCAGTCAAATCATTTGTACTGTAACCGTTTTCAAATGCCATTAATATATACTCTTAAAGGCTGGGAGTTTCTTCTTCATCCCACTCCCACTTCTGCTATGGGCTTCAATCTCCTCTTTAACAAATCAGGGAGGTGTCCATTTACAGACAGGGGGAAATAACTCCATTAATCACAGAAAAGGATTCTTTATGTAGAAATAAAAGCACGCACCACACTTTTTCCACATAAAGACGTGATATTCATGTGGAAAGGGCTTGAATTAGTTTTTATGAATAGGGCCCTTGGTGACTAATTCTTTTCTGGGGAGGGTAGCAGGCAAATGTTATCCAGATGCATTCCTCTGGAATTATTCCCAGTTTCTGGAAGTGAAAACTACTGTACCTGTAGTACAATACAGGGTAGTCAGTGAAACTTGATATCAGCATAAATAGTGCAATAGCGTTCTCTTCACTTCTCACCGTTGCTATAAAAATTTGATCTGTTGTAAACATCTACCAAATCACCTTCCAGTAATTCAGTAATACCTGTGCCTATTCACACACAGATCTGTGTATGTGAAGGCAAAATAACTCTTAGGTTGTAATCCACCTCAACAACTGACTCAAATAAAGATGTTCTAGCTTTGAAAACTTTCTGACTTCAGCCAACAAATGCAATTTTTTCATCTATTCAAAATTATTTTTAGAATGGAAATGCTACACTCATCCTCTTTAGATAATGTTAGCGTGGTGATTTAGAAGTCCAGTGGTAGATGTGATCACAATAGTGCTAACAAAAATACTCCTGCAACATTCTTTTTGCAGTTTATTCATGGTGAACTGCCTTTTAGACATAGAGATCAAAACATTTGAAAGAAACAGTAACTGCTGTTACATTCAAGGCGTGGACATGGGGCAAGTGGATGTGAAGGGACTTGCACAAGCCATTCAACAAACATCTCCAGTGGCAGCGTCAAGGATTACAAAAGTTAAGTGTAAGAAAGTCCTTAACAAAGAGTTCTGAGTAAAGACCAGCCTTTCAGTTATTCTTCAGTGTGGTGATAAGTGGCTTCTTGTAAGTGCTGGAACAGTTTGAAAAAACTCCTCCAGAACTGAGAACAAACAGTGTTGTCATAACATATTGTCCAGCTGTTTGCCAAACTAAATAAGAAAACTCTCACTTTCCTGATATTAAAAAAAGCCCATTTTTAACCCTACAAGGCTTATTTATTCTTATGAATTTTAATATTTCTTTGTAACTATAAAGCAAGAGGGCTCGTGTATTCTACACCATGTCAGTACCTCTACTTTTTTAACAGCTTGTAATTGCTTCCAGTAATTTATGAGATATTATACTGAAATTTTAAATCTTTTATAATATATCAGTTGCTCTTGTAATTGTAGCTATTGAAAACTCTTTAATTGGTGGACAGATATAAGGATTTCCAGGGGCTGTTTCACCAAATTTAAGATAAGCATCTAAGATAAATCTTTTTGAGCTATGGTGCTTTCTCCCTGCCCATAGAAAGAACATAGACAACTGTCTTATAATGGAGACTTCTGTTTTAGATTGATGCAGTTAGGGGAAACTCACCACTAGGGTCCACCTTGTCCTCTGAGACTTCTTGGTGAGTCATAGAGGACAAGATACCTTTAACTGACTCACAATCAGAAAAAAAGGCATTCATAAGTATTTTAAAACCTCTATTTACAAGTCACTAATTCCAGAAGATGTTCTGTCATGATTTTCTCATTAGGAAATATATAAGAAATGCCATCTTTGTGGTAGCATGAGTAGGTACAGAGTTTATTGTCACTTTTCTGAGAAAAGCTATGTCACCCTGACTCCTGATTACACCAGACCAGCACTCAACAGCACATAGCCATTAGACCTTGGTAGCAGAAAGTAATTCTCAGAGCATTGAATGTTCCAAAGTGTAACAGCAAAGGTTTTGATTCTGATTTGCAAAAATACCCTTTCCACAGACAGGTATCTACTCTACATAATTTAGATAAATATGTCCATATTGGTGATATGAAAAATAAATCAAAGCCAACTATTTCTTCTCCTTCTCTGCCAGGTACTTCTTGACTGGAAATTACCTTCATAATTTCAATGTTCTTCTCTAATATAAGGGTAGCTTCTCGTATAAAGGGCAATCCAGGATAGTGGTCAGAGCTCCGGCGATATTATCTGAGATGATTTAAAAGCTTTACATTATAATAGCTTCTCTAGAAAATAATTTATCTAATGATTTTAACCACAAAGCAATTTATTATGCAGGTTCCAAAAGCTTATTTTTTAGCAAGGCAAAAATTGATCCTTTGTTACTACTCAAACGGAAGATATTTCATAGCCTATGCAAGAAACAAGTCTTGTATTTGGGCACTGTTAAATGGCCTTTTTTTAGTGCAATATAAAAAGTGGAGATCTAGGTGTATATCATATTTTGTTTCACTAAAAATAATAGGTATTTGGTAGGAAAAGTGAGTATAAAACATTATGGTGAAAATAATGTATGGTGAAAATAATGTATGGTGAAAAGTATGTGAAAATAATTTTTGTACAAAGATAGCTAATCCTGAAACCCCTTAGAGGTGTGTGTTTACTAATGAAATAACTGTTTATCATGTGCTTAAGTATTTGCAAAAGCTAATTCTTCAGACAGCAAAGGTTGAACTTTTGGTACTTAAGGAGTGTGAGAACCCACACTTGTGTAAGTTTTTTGAAATGTGTAGCCCAGTTCCCACGAATACTATTTCCTACTACTAGAACAGAACACTAAGGCAGGAAATTTTTCCAAATGTTCTTATTTGCTGGAATACTGAACAAAACCCCAGTGCTAAAGGCCACACTAGACACCTTGATAGAATGTCGCAACTTTTATAATAGTAACAGAAATAAAAAATAACATATTGTGCTGACTAGAGGAAAATCTGCTGATGTTTTCTTCAGTTCTCTTTTACTTTTGCCTTGTTCATTGGTTTTATTTATTCCGTTTCTAGGAATAAGAAAGCTATAGACTAATTTCCCTGAGAAGATGATTCTCCAGCAGCCGTAGTCATCTGGGCTGGAGGAAATCAGCTGTCATACATGCTGTGAAATGAAGCAAGGGTTTAAAAAGGCCTTATAAATAGATCCACTCCTCACTAGCATTGAAATGGATTCCTCCCCTGCTCTGACTTAATATAACCTGAATTTGACCTGTAGGGCATATTGCAAGGCTCATCTTTTTTCACTCTGTTTGAAAATGGGGGTATACAATGGCCATTGTAAAAGCAGAGCATTGATCGAGCAGGGAGGGAGGATCAGTATGTGAAGAGATGCTTCTTAAATTGCTCTATCAGGAGGCATTTTCAGATTACATCGATGGCATTTAGGCCATATGGAGAAGTTGCTTTTTCACATTTGCAGGAATCTAAATAAATAAATAACTCTGTTGCAATGAGCTATGTGCTGTGAGTATTAATTTTTCACGCTGCCTGTTACTAGCCGCTACAGCCCTCCTCCTTCAGCTGAGATTTTTGGGGTCAGGAAGTCATCCTGACAGGGTGGGTAAAAGTGCTCAGTTTGCCAAGGAATATAAATAGGACTAATTTACCAGTATACCATCCTTGCTTACAACTAAATCTCTTTCTCTTTTTTCTTTCTGAGCTGTCAGAGAGTATATCCATCTACAACAGTACACTTCTTTTCAGTGTGTGATGTAGACCTCTTATGACTGCTATTTGCAGGGCTCTGCCTGTTGAGTGGGTCAGGCAAAGCTCTCACTCACCACTCTGGCACTGGCAGTGACATCCCAGTAGAATCCTAGTTACTCCAACTTGTAGCATTGCCCCTGGTATTTTATTCTTGCAAAACAATCAGAATATGCTGCTAATTAATGACATTGATCCCATAGTCAGCATGAATCAGAGTGCCATGCAAAAGGTTTAGTAATGCCTGGACCATAAGTCACTATGGCGTATCCTGTGAGGAAATCTGGCAGCTCTTTCCCCTCAAAAATCAGGATGCTCCATCAGCTGCATTGAACTGAACTACGAATGCTCAGGTGCTGCGTGTGCCAACAACAGCACTAATCACTCTCGTTTCAGACTTGGTATTAAAGACTCTATTCATGCCCCAAGGAGTGCTATGCAGCTGTTCAGTGCTTTCTTTTAGAACATGCGTGTGGGAGGTAGGTTGCATAATGAGACATAGCCCTATATTATGTCCTCATCTGTATGTGGGAGGGTTTGAGCAAGCAGCAGCACATCTCAGTTTAAAAAAGGCCTTGAAGAAACACCTCTTTTGGCTTGTAGAACAGATCACATGACCATTTCAAGATGTTTCTGCAGCACCTCGAGAACAGCAACTGATTTTCTTTCTTAGGGAAATGGAAAAAAATTTCTTCCAGGAGCCCTGTGTAACCAAAGCAGAGGTCTTACTGGCCACACACACTGATGCTGCTTAGCAAAACCTGTTTACCATCTGGACTTGTGATGATAATTGGCCAATGATGTTGGGCAGATCAGTGCATCTAAGGGAAAAACAGTCCAGTTTCTCTAGGAGTATAAGTTCTGGCTATAAATCATAGGGCTACCCTTTGTATACCAAATATGTATCCTCTAATATCTCCTTAATATGTCAGAGTGAAGCATAGCAAGGTATCAGCAGGTGTCAGAACTGAAGTTTTGAACAGAAATAAATTCTATGGTGGATCAAATGAACAAAACCTGCCCTTTGTTTGTCTGTGCCTTTTTGGGTGACTTGTTCTTAATAATCTCTTGGGCAATACCTGTGCCTGAATCCTGTGGTTTCAGTGCACTTTATTTCTCTACTTTGTATTTTTTCCTCTTGGATGACTCAGAAACCTAAGAGCTCTCTACTAGAACTCTTTCAACTTCACTCTAAGTACCAAGAACCATGCCTAAAGGAGCTCTTGCAGGGTGATCACCTTATAAATCAAGGATTAGCACAGAGCTGTATTCACCATTTTTGCTCCCCATCACTGTTGTGCTGACTCCCATCTAGCTCTCAAAAACTGCCCCAGAAAATTCATATTAACAGGAGAGAACTTTTTAAAGCATCTGAAGAAACTTATACTAACTCTTCATTTTAATATTTCCTATTTTCTCAATTTGCTGTCTTTGTGAGGTATACTCCAGATATATATAGCGTGTTATAAGAGGAGTTTTTTAAAATGCAAAGAACGAAGTTTCTAAACGTCAAGACCACAAAACAGCCTAATTAAAATAACCCCAAACAACTAACATGAGAAGAAGAAAAAGGTTCAAATTATTCCCTATTTTGATGAACAGATTTCCAATAAGTTCAATATGTATTCCTTTAACTACTTTGAAATAGGATTTTTATCTTTGTTTTTCTGAGAGCTTTTCTTCACCATGTTGCAGAGGTCTGTGTATTGAAAAGTGAACTTTCAGAAAAATTGAAGTTTCTGAATGCAAATTTTTATTTATATTAAAATTGCCATTTTAATCTTTGGAAAAAACTAAGATTTTTCACATAAGGAATCTGATGAAATTTGTGAGCAAAGAATAGAGCATTAAGTGATCTAGATAAAAACATTCAGGTTCAGTATTTTAATGACTTATCCCTTCCCTTGCCCAAATAAATTTAGGATGCTAGATAAAGGTGTTTCTCAGAATGAAGGAGAAAAGGAGGAGCTGGTGATGTTTAACAGGTTTCAATGTGTTCTTTATTTCTCTCAGAGCCATACTAAGGGATTTGGACACACAAAACCCAACACCCTCATGATTTTGGGAGATAATTTCTGGAAATTCCTTCACATTAGTTTCTCCAAGCCTATCATACTGTCCCAAGAAATGCTTTTCCCTCTGGACTGGACATCTCTTTCCATGTTTCCTTATACAAAACATTCTGCTATATGCCTATCACCTCGGCAATGGGCACAAAGCTACTTCTTCAAGTGATGAAAGTCATGATGAAGAATATGATTTATGTCTACAAAACATGGCTTCCAGAGCCAGGGCAGAGCCATGGGGGTAAAACCATGCATCTTTGTGCAACTTAAGAGTTAATATGTAGCAAGTACATAAAAAAATGCTCACTGGATATGTAGCTCTATAATCTGTTTTAATAACCCATTGTGTCAATTTCTGAATTAGTAAGAATATCCTCAGTGTTCATGTATTTTTCATGCTGATATTTTACATATAGCTGCCATAGACTGACTAAAAATTGTTAATTAGTGCTATTGAATTTCTAACCAGGCTGTTGATCCAATATACATATGCCATTAGTATGGGCTTATTTAGATAACATTGTCTTGTTCCACAGGCATTTGTAAAATGATCTTCATTGAAGAGCACAACCTCTCAGCTGTCACATTATCAATACATTGATGTATTTATGAATAATTTTCTATTTATCTCTTCTAGAAGTAATCAGAAAAGAGTCACTTTAAATAAACTTCTCTTCACGGATGATTGATTGATTATAGAAAATGTAATTTCCTATCCTTTCCAAGGATCTAGTTTCACATATAACTAAACATTTAACTGTATTGGAAGGAAGTTGATTTTACTTTTCTCATGACATAAAGGTTAAATCAATGACTTATAGCTGAACACTGAATCCTTTCTTACTTCAAGTATAGCTCCCTTTGCAAGGAATAAGCAGAAAAGAAACCTTCTGAAAACATGGATATTTCAGTCAAAAATATTTGAGTGGAGAAATCGTGCAAGTCCATGTATGTGTCACTACGTAAAAGGATTCATGTTGCCATTTCTAGCCCAAAGCAATGAAAAGTTGCATAACAATAAAATATGTTTATATTGGATATGACGTGCTTTCAGCTACCCTGGTGCAACCCATGGAAAACAGTGAGGCAGCATCTAAACAAATAAGCAAAAGATGTCCAATTGATTCTTATTCCTCAAGAAGAAAACATATGGATATTCAGCAGTTTTCAATTTGTGAAATAAAGGGAAGATGCAGAGGTCCCCCTGGGCTGAATGGGCTGACCAGCAGGTGAGGCTCCAGGGGTGAGCCAGCAACTCTTCCTTGTGTCTGCTCCCTGAACCATCCTCAAAGTAGGACGTGTGTGCCCCAGGAAGCCAGAAGGGACAGCCTGCAGATGGTGGGCTGGACACCCACTGCAGCCACAGGGACTGCACCATCTTATCCAGGCTCATCAGGCCTTGTTATGGTTTTCCTGCTGGACAGCAGAGAGGTTGTCCTGCATCCCTTTTACTGACCCATATTCAGTGCTCTCTTCTGGTTTTTGAACATTTTTTGCCTTGATGGGCATTCAAAATTTTTTAAAAAAATTATATAGCAATATTAAGATCATGTCTTGATCGTTGTCAGGTGTGCTGAGGCATAATTTCGTTTCAGTGCCTAAAATGTTTATGACTTCAGGTTCCTAACCACAGAAGTTTCCTGACAAAACAGAGTAGATTGTAGCTCAGGCCTTTAGAGAACAGGAGGGATAAGCCATGCCATGTGATGAAATAGCGTTTCTTTGTCAAACATTGTTGGTTTCAGTTATGACTCAATATGAAAAGACAGGTTCCTAAAGAAAGTTTCCACATTTCAGTGCCATTCATAAATATTTTAACTTGCTTTTACTTAATGCACGAATGAAAAAACCATAAAGAGGATTTGACCTTAAACCCTTAATTGACAAAGACTAGTTTAAATCCTCTGCAATAGCCGACTAATGCAGTACCATTATGAATCATAAGGAATCTTAGCATGATGCATTCCCATTGTCACTGAACTAGTTAAAGCCAGTGAAGCATGACTAAATTGTTGTGACATTTTCCCAGCCCTACTATTACCTGTCAGATGGGAAAAAATCAAGGCGTCAGGACAAGCTTCCATATTGATGTGCTTGCTGTTGATATTAATTGATGTAAATGGATAAGCTTGTCCATCAACAGTAACAAGCACATCTGCTCATTGTAAAAAGAAATCTTCTTAACCTTCTGTTCTTTTCAGACTCCTTTGATATGAAAAAATACTCACTTCTATACTCAGCAAATATGATGTCTATTATGTTTGTTTTTAGATTTTTTTTCTTCTAATTTGCTGACAAAATGAAATATGAACTATTCTGGTATTTCATGTTTTTGCTCACAATGGATTGAGTTATATAAAGTAGGACATGGACAAATTACAAAAGCCAGAACAAGCAGGGTACCTAATAGTCTTATATAACCACAAACAGTCTGCATCTGCTTTAATCCATCATCTTCCTTAGTGCTCTTTGGAAAAAAAATAAAAAAATAAATCTTTCTTTCTCTTTATTCATTTTAAATACAAAGAAGTTTTCCATGGACTAAAATAGCAAGACCTTTCCTGAGAAGTACTACAGAGATATACAGCAAAGAATTCTTTGGGTTTTTTCCTTGATGAATTTACTAATTCCTGATGAATACTACATGTTGTGATAGAAACAGAACTCTCCTAAAGGTCTTATTGGCAGAATAGCACTTGTGCCAACAAAGCCTGCTCATAGAGAAAATATTTTTTTTCAAATGTCATCCTCTGTCCTACGATTTTTTTTCTTTTGCCTGATAAAAAATAAAAGTAATAATGATTAAGAGTATAATAAAAATAATAATTCCATGTATTTTCATTCAGTTATGATTTGAGTTTAATTAGAAATGTGATGTCTCCTAGCAGAAATAAAGTATGCACTGAACATCATGTTTGTTTTGAAATCATATTAATGAAGGCAGCCACTGCTGCAGACTATATTTAGCATTTCTGTTGATAGAAACGCAGAATAATTCAGAAATATCTTCATGTTGGTGAAATATTTACTGGAAAATAAAACCAAATATTGAGAGAAAGGTAAATGTAAGTGTAATCAACTTAAACAGAAATACTTTCAATACAGTACATAAGCAGATGATGTACCTTGAAGAGAAGTAAACTGTAATGTTTTAAAAACCTAAATATTGTCATTGTCTAATAGAAACCTTTTACTCATTTTTTTTAATGTTCTACCTAACATGGCTGTATTATGGAGTTCAAGTAGTCTGAAAGTAGTGCTGAGATCTGAAAGATGCATGAAGGCTAAAAGGATGCCAAATTAAACCTCAGCTCATTATCGTCTTTGTTATAAACGATGTCAGCATATGTCTTTTTCCAGAAATGTCTTCCAGTCCTTCTGAAGCTGTGGTTAGAAATCCAGACTGTTTGCACTTCCTGGGAATAATTTAAACAAAGGGAACCAGTTAAGCTATTGTTAAATTGTCTTGGTTTGTCTTTGGACCTCTGTATGAACAATACTCCCACACTAAGTCCCCAGCA
Organism: Sturnus vulgaris; assembly: GCF_052056855.1. Taxonomy (NCBI): domain Eukaryota; kingdom Metazoa; phylum Chordata; class Aves; order Passeriformes; family Sturnidae; genus Sturnus; species Sturnus vulgaris. Next base: position 119,731,407 of record NC_142243.1, on the reverse strand, counting down.
AATGCAACCTGGTTCTGAAGTCTGCAAGTTACAGTTAGCCACTATTTATAACACTCACACTCAAGGGAAAGTGTGGAGATTTCAATACTGTCCAGATTCCAGCCTGGGAAGCTTTTGTCTTCCCAGCACATCTGACACACGCGAGTTACTGGAAAGCTCTTTTCAGTTGTTTAAGAGCTATTTGAAATAGCCAGGAAAATGTCAGCTAACACAAACACATCACAATGCTTGATGTGATACTTCTTTTGAATCATTCTTCCATTTCAGAACAGAAAAACAAAAAAAAAAAGTTGAAATTTCATTTCAGTGTGATATGCCTTTTGATCACTCACTTCAGCTGGATCCTATGGAGTGTTTATTTGTGAGCCCCAAATTTTCTGTTGATGTAAACAAATGAAAGAACATTGAGGAGCCACACTGAATTGTAGCCATTTACCAGAGCAGAGATCATGACCCAAAAACTTCACAAGGTAGAAGGTTCACTTTTTACTATTAAACAGCTATCTTTTAAACAATTACTCTGGAAATAAAAAAAAAAAATCTTTATATCAGACCCAAAGAGACAGAAAATTCACTGCAGAGGTATAATTCACATTGAATGTAAATAAATAATGTACTATGGCTTCTATTTTCTCCTTCTAATGCTTTTAAAGAATGGAAAGATTTCCTTATAATTTAAAACTACATTAGTCAGTAACCCTTCACAATATTGGATCTAAACCAATTTTGGAAACAGTTCAAATAAATACCGTTGATAGGAAATAATGGGAAAATATGCATTAAATAAAGTGGATTTGAAAAGATAAATAATTTTTATAACCAAAAGAGGATATAACATTTTATAGTCTTTGTATTTACATTTTGTACAGAGACAAAGGAAGGTATTTTGTTCCAACTCATCTGTCGGATGTTAACTACCACTTGGCCAAATTTCAAGAATTAGCAGCAATTGCATTAAGTCCTCCACAGATACTAAATAACAGCTATGATCTAATCAGAAATTATCCCTCTCAGGATTTGATTTTACTCAAATACAAATCAGATAAATTAAGAAATATAGGAGGAAATAACAGGCTCAATTTGAGTAATGATTTTTAATAATCACTGATCTCAATTTTATTTTAACTTAAAACCTAAAATTGAATGCTACCTCATTTCCCTAGCAGTCCAAACAACTCTTTGAAAACAGAAATAACATTATGACAGTATTTAATTTCTATCATGGAAACTATATCATGTAATACAGTACAGAGAGCATTGCAACAATCATTGCAGTAATTATTCAGATGTTGAGCACTCAGTAGGTCATGCCATGATTTATTACAGCTTTCTCAATAACTAAAATTTACAATAAGCACAACGATCTAAACCTCGTATAATTTGGATTCTGAAATAACTCAATCCAATTTAGAATAATTATTCAGTTCTAAACTGTTGCAACTTAGAGCAGAAATTGCCCCTCTCTTTGGGTGTGTTCGCGTGTGTTAAAGTGTCTGTGACTGAAAGTACTTCTTTTCAGTGAAGTCAGATATACTCCTACCACATCCATATGGTTCAAGTCTTTGAGATTTATGATCATTAAATATATTACATTTCAAACAAATTAAAATCCAAAAAACTGGAGAGAAAACACTAGATTTCTTAGACTAGAGACATGATGTTAAAAAAACCCCCTAACACTATGAAAGGAGCTGTAACTTTCTTTTAACTAAAATGCATATTTGAGATGATGAAACAATTCAAAAATTCATGTATAATTTATCATTTTTCAGCAAAAACATTTTAAAAAGTCAAAACACTTCACTCTGACATTTTCAAGTGAAATGTTTTGATTTTTTTCATTTCAAAACAACTTTTCATTTAGAAAAATTTAGCACCTTTTTAGATGTTCCCCTGAATATTTAATATTTTGGTCAATCTGAAAGTAAAGTCTCAGATCTCTTTACTTTGGGAATATTAAAAATGTTCAAATTATTTTTCCAGGTTATTATTCTTTATCCAACTGATCAAAAAATTCAGCTCCCCTCCAACACTCCTGTAAGGCTACTATGATAGCCTCAATACCTATTTCAGCTGCATTAGATGCACATGAGAAACATGTCTAAGCTTCCAGCATTTGTGTTACTGCTCTGTAAATGTTAATGCAGATTTGGCCCAGAAAATATGTCTTATCTGAGGAGGAATGATACATCAGCAATAGCAGTAGATGGAAGCAACAGACTAGTCCTGATAGATCTCATGCTACTGGCATTCCTCCTTTTGCCAGAATTTCAACAGCAGAAAAAAAAAGAAAGTAAGTAACTACATAAGAGGAATATAAAAGTACTTGCATGGATATGGTCTATATGGATATACTGAATATGATTAGCACTCTAAGGCACTGTGGAATTACACTGCTATCACAACATGACTAGCACCCACCATTTGTATTGCACAGGTCATCCACTTCTCTCTCTGCTATCATGCAAACTTCTTGACACAACATTCCCGGATAAAGTTGAAGAATTAATCAGAACATGAATTTTAAATACAGAGAAACTGGATTTTGACTTATTAATTTCTAGTTAGAAAGTCTTGACTGTCATCTTGTTTGTTTGGTTCCACACCCACCATAAAAGGTCAGTTTTGTGCTCTAAGGATGATAAGGAAGTGAAGCTGAATTTGCTCAGGGAACAAGCATGCTGAAACTTCCATGAGGATTCAGATGGATCTTGGCTTTACACTTTTTCAAGAGTGAATTTAGCATCTCCTGGGTAGATAGGTAGTGGCACTGAAAATGCAAAAGTAGGCACTGAAAGATTGAATTCTTTGGTCTTACTTTTAGAGTACATACTTGAAGAAATTGGTGAAGCAGATCCCACACGTTTCAGCTACCTGTAACTGCAAGTCACTAATATTGGTAACTGTTATAATACTTCAAGGTGCTGAAAGAATCAACACCAAAGAAAGCTAGAGTTTTCCTTTTGTTACATTTGAGCTTGAAGCATGCTGTGTGTCATCGTATGAACCGAGAGGATTCTCTGCTTTACAAGAGCCCTGTGGAGAAGAGCCTTCCTCCTGAGCTTGAGGCTGCAGTCAAAAAGCTAAGAAAGCAGCTTTGTGTGTGTAGCAATATCCCTGCATCCTAAACACTCTCCAGATTTTTACCCACTTGCTTTTTATTTTCTTTTTTCTTTTTTTCTTTTTTTTTTTTTTTTTTTTTTGTGAAACAGTTATAAAATATAAAAAGCATGAGGCAGAGACTTTTGCATAAAAGAGAGCTGTAAGAGACAATGGGTTAAATCTTGACCAAGTGAATCAAATGTACAGGGAATCATCCACCTGCACAGGCTAGAAATAAGATCATTTCAAATCTTATAACTGAACCTGATGCTATCCTTTAATGTGCAACTAAACAATTCATAAAGTTCATGGTTGGACTTGACCCCTGTTACTGTGCTCCTTCTTGGCAGTGTTTCTTGGAAAAAGCTATTGCACAGCTCAGTATAGGAGAACAGAGGTTTATTTGAAGCAAACCAAGGATTACCCTGATCAGATCCCTACAGACATGCTGACTGTGGACTAAACAACATGTCAGGTATCAAACTGTACAGACTGGAGATGTTTTAGACTGGGAGATCTTCAGACTTCTTTTCCCACTATAATTAGATTGTTCACATGATTACTTCTTTAATTTGTTATATAAGAATTTTTAAAATTACATGAAATTATACTGATAAGAATTGAAACAATGTGTTTCTATCCTAGTCTTTTGAAACTAGGTTTATTTTGTGTCAGGGAACATATTACCAAATACATGTGCTACAGCTGTTAGGAGTTGCCAGATTTAGTGATCAATCTGCCTTTTTGTGTTTTCTATGCAGGTCCAGCTTACTTATCAATTTTGCTTTATTTGATAACAGGTTGGGGGGGCTTTCAGCTGTTGTAGAAAATATGCAAGACTTTAATGATGCACAGAATACTCCAAGCTACCAGAGCTAGTAGAGCTCCTGAAGTGCCATTAGATGCCTAAACATACTGAAAAACACAAAATCTGTCAGCAGAGTACTCTTACACTCGTTGAAGTAGTCATGGTATGCAAATGAATGAACATGAGTAATTTTGGTGGCAATTTCTGACCTTGGTTCAGATGATGCAGATATTTGTCTTATGTACTCAGCCAGGATAAGATCTGCCAACATAAAAACTGAAATCAGATTTGAAACCAAAGAAGTTGCACACATATATGTAGCAAAAGCTTTGCTTTTAACCTGCTGTTCGGGTCTGAGAGAAATGGGCTATTTGAAAGGGACAAAAAGTGTGAAACTATCTGATTCTGCCAAGGCTTGCTTTTCAGACTGCCTAGCTTCAGGCATTGAACTAATGTGAGTCTTTAAAATAAGAAGTTAAAAGTTTACTCTCTCTCTAGAGCAGCTGAGAGAGATGGTTTTCTATGAGGTGTGATTCATCTAAGGAACTGGAGACACTAGAGTCATGTGAAGTTAGTGTGTATATGTTCCCAAGGAAATGTACTGATGATAGGGGTAAGCAGATCTTTAAAAAATACTTTTTCAAAGTGACAAACATTCTGTTCTCACCTATATTTTGAAACATGGACACATATTCACATCCTTTCTTTTTAAGCGTTTTTATACTTTATAAAGTATAAGGTATCTTTCACAATAAATTATAAATCAAATAGTAAACAACTATAGACATCACTGATGTCAGCATTAGGACCAAGAAAAATAATAAAATGAAAATTAGTAGTTTATGAATGTGAAGAGCACTCGGTACCTAGAACTTTTCTCATCACTTCTCTGTGAGGCAGAATTACCCATTTTAAATTAACTTGTCTCTGTAGTTGTGAAAATGTATTTAATTTTTGTCATCTAGACACAACCATCTCATCAGGGCAGAAACAACTGAAGTTACTAGAGGCCAATATCCACATATAAAATTTCTTTTTCAATAGAACCATATGTAGCAGTGCACTTTACCCATGGTGCTTGGTAGTATTGTCAGATCCAGTTCAGAGTGGAATGATCTGTCGGAGAAAAAAATCAATCTAGAAGCTTTCATAAGATATATTTCAACTTGTCCATTTACTTAAGGAAGAACCAAACCCACTGTATATTAATAAAGACAGGTAAAGCTGAATTGGTTGTGCCAGCAGCTCTCTTTCTGACCTGTCCTGCAGGGAGTGGTTCTTGCTGGGTCCTAGCATGGCAGGTACCTGCTGGAGCCTATGGATCCCAGAGCTGGCTCTGGACTGTGAATGCTGCTGCAGCTCCAGCCCTACCAGTCTCTCCTGGCACAGTCAGCATTACTTCAGAGTCAGATCAGAAGGCAAAGATGACATAGTACAGCTAACAGGAACATTGCTATTTCTCTTCTTCCTGCTAGGTGACCTGATTTTTTCTTCTCATTTTCCTCTCTTGCCTTTATTCCAACAGAAGGAGTGGTGTAGCAGCAATATCAATGGTGATGCTGCTGCTGTGACAAAATGTGCTGCAAGCCTGTGCATTTTTAGACTGACTTAAAATATTTGATCTGTTCTTTTCTGGATATGAGGCAACTTCTCCTGCTTAAACAGAAACTTCTCCACTCACTTTTAGGCACTACCTGAACTCAGCTGACAGCTCACTATATGGTCAAAGGGAAAAAAAAGCACCTCCAAGATATCATTTAGATTTTAGGTGGCTGATTCTTTCTCTGCGTGAGCTTCTTTCATCTCATTGAATACTGAAGAAACCTAGGAGAGGTATTCAGTTTAGTTGCCTTGAGTAGATTGGATCAATTCAGGATTATGAGACAGTATAATCACTAATTTGAGAGGGGAGAAGAAAATTATCCAGTACATGAGCTCTACTGAATGCATGGCAATAATACAGGACAGGAAACTACTTGAGCAATGGAATATCCCTGTCATATTTAATTTAAATTTCATAACCTTTGCATATATTTGTTTATTTTTATATAAATATATTTCACCATCTTGTAGAGAAATAACACGTCATAGGCAACCACTAAAGGTGTGTACCCTAAACTACAAAGATATTGTATTAGGTGATGGTAAAGGTGAATGAATTTGCAATGTAATAAAAATAGTGAGAATGTGGTGGTATACATTGTCTGTTCTCTGTCCTCTCACATCAAATGTATTTTCATGCTAGACATTTCAGCTGCTAACTGATTTTTTTGTTTTTCTTCAAATGGAGTTTCAGACTAGGTTAGTATTATTTAGCTGAAGCTTTTTCTGATGTCTGGACTAAAGAGAATTGAAACTCCAGCTGTCAGCTTCCAGCAGCCAATAACAGCCCTATTTACTTGGAAATTTTGCCAATTTTAATTAGCTGTTACATCTACTAGTATATGCAAGCACGGCACTTAACTAGTACTTTGTCTCAATATCTGTTCTATACCTTAGAAGATTGGTAAAGTCCTATGTTTTTATAGTGAATACAGAAAATAAAGCTATTTGTGTATTCCTACCACCCCCCTAGTTTTTCAATATATAAAGATTTGCTCATTTGCTTGCTTTTTGCCAGACATGCATCTACTCTGGAAGATAGCTAATTAAGACTGAAAAAGCATTTTGCAGACTTACCTGCAATGTTAATAAACTATTTTTATTTTATGTGTGCATCTATGTGAGTATACATATGTACTCACACATATGGCTGAACATATGCTTAGGACAATTAAAAGACAATATCAAGCAAAACAAAAATCCAAGACACCTCTCCTTTTTTATGCGTATTTTAACATATACCTTTGATTTCAAGAGGAAATATTGTAGTGGCATTTTGCAGACAGGATAGAAAAGTAACTTTCCAGTGAGGCAGTGGTCTTTGTCATGTCATTTTAATTTCCCAAGTTGGTTTATTTCCAATATGATTAACACTTGAAAAACCATAGAGGTCGTGGACTGCAAGTTTATAGAAGCTCAAACACTTCTTTTAGAGTCAAAACTAACTCAGATTAGTTTTCTATCCTGTCATTGCCTGTTCTTAATTGTTTTACATCAACAACCAACAAACTGGCAGTAAGCAACAACTTCTGTAAGTGTGCCTTGACCCTGACCCCTGTGAAACATATCAGAACAATGGCAGGTATTTCTAACCACACTGTAGGAAACAGCTCTCTGAAAGTGGCTGTCACAGCATGTCACTTTGTCATATTTACAGGCACACAGGTATTTGAAGCACCCCAAGGTATCTGTAAGTAATTGGCATGATGATTCCAATCCATTGCTAGCTATGAATTAAATATCTAAACAGTTTTGGTTAACAAACTAATTATCCTAGTGGAAAATTGTATCTTTGCTTAATTCAGTGAGCTGGAAATAGAACAGAAGCTAGACATTGCTGTTCCCAGTGTAACCATGATTTTTGATGTGAAAGGAGAAGGGAAACAAGTTAAGATATATCTTAGAGATGTACATCGTAGATGGTTTAAGACCCCTCACCTAATCTGAGCCTGTCAAAAGAATCTCTGCATTCAATAAGCAGTTTGTAGCAAGAGGGGCGTAGTACTGAATAAAGAGGATAGTAAGAAGAGTCTGACACTTGAAAGGTCTTTGACAGCCTGTGGCCGACTGCTGATAGTGTTCAGAATAGACTTATTATCAGCCCTGGTGCATCTTATCAGTATGAACATGGTTGTTTGAAAATTAAACAGCGTGGAAAGAAAGGTCTCACACTCAGTATTTTTAATACTTTTGCATTTAAATATGGATTTCCAAAAGCTTAAAAATCATTCTTCTAGTGTATTTTTTTAATATAATTTCCTGCAAAGACCAGGCACAGCCAAGCTACAGCCTTATTTAAATTCAATGTTATAGTACTATTTAAGCTTATACATATAAGAATAAGAATGAAGCATTTTTATTTAAAATGAGGAGTTTTGTAAATGGAAAGAAAAATACAAACATCTTCTTTTAAACCTCCTTTTGTTTGTTCCTTTGTTAATATCTTGCTCTGCTAGGTTTACAAATCCTAAATAAATAGAAATTAGTGCTCCTTACTTTGCAGTCCATTTGCTTTAGATGTTTGCCTTGAGGGACATTTGTGTATTCTACTAATGGCTGCAGCAGAGTGCTGTCTCATTTTCATTCTGGCAAAAAAAGGCCGTTTCCATGGTTACAGTTTCATTTGCTAGAGAGAAACTGATGGCTGTTAGTGATCCCATCATAAGCAACTTCTGTCAGATTTCTTATCAAGTAGACATATTTTGACAAAGTGAAAGATAACACCATAATAAGAGAACTAAGTTGCTACTCTATGTAATGAACCATTTAACATTAAATGAAATGTGAAACCACATTCTTAAGGCTGAAGGTGGAGAAGAAAAAAAAGTAATATTTATAATTTACAAAAATAAAAATATTCAGTGCTGGAATAATGATACTACTTGCTTTCTGTTGTCAAGGTAAATTTAGTAGCATAACATTGATTTATATTTTAGGGTCATATACAAACCTTCACTATCATCTATGTCACAGAAAAACTGTATGGAGCTATAATTACTTTTAGATTTTCTTGTGGTACTTCATTTGGCCAGGTACGGTCCAAGACTGAGATAGGGGCTAAATGCCATGGCTGGCAGGCCACACCCCACACAAACATCTTACCCCAGACCCAGCTCATACTAAGCCTAGCATTTTGCCCCGCAAAATACATGACATATCTATTCAGAAGGAATACTGTGGACTTAGAAACCTGGAAGAACATGGCCCTACCTTTTGTTGCTGTGAGCTGGGCAGGATGCAAGACAACAGACAAGATTTGCCCCAAAATATTCTGTTGTGCAGAAAATGTTTATTGGAGTCCTATGTAACCTGAGGACTGAAGTCAAATATGGTTATTGAAGGGAAAAGAAGACAGTATACTGTTTAATTTTAGATGTTTATGTTTCAGATCATTAAGGTATCATATAAGGATAGCATCACCAGGTCTCCAGGTTTCTTGGTTCACTATCACAGGAAAGCTTAAAAAAACCCTCCTAAAGCTAACTACAGACGAGGAGTAGAATACAAGGAAATAAAGGAAACACATCATTGACGTATCAGGATAAAAACAAAATGCCATGAAAAATATATCACAAGAGGTTGTGGAAGAGGACTGAAATAGCAAAGAAAGTAATTCTAATACACTTAAATACTAATACACTGTATCTGAGGTGTATGGTCTGAGGTTAAGCTGAAGATTTGTAAAATATATTTGTATTAATCCATATCTAGGCTTTTCTCCTTAGATTCCTCTGTAAATCTCCATCTATATACAGATATTTGTTTAAAATTTAATCTTAGCTGAAGCAGAGTATCAGTTCATTATTGCCCTTTACTTCTGCAGTTGTTCAGTTCTACAAGTGATGTGAAATGCTATCAGACTGAAATGATAGTGCCTGATTCTTATCTAAATTGATTTTTATTTTTTTTTTTAGATTTCTTCAGCACATTTAGAAATGGGATGTAACTCTTTAATCAGTTTTAAGTAATTTGTTATCACCCAGAAAGGTACTTTAGAATAGCTAAGAGAGGCCAGTAAAATGCTGTAGACCTACTTTGCACTCAAAATGCACTCTGAGATCAGGGCTATATGTGAATTTGAATTACTTTCAAAAAGCCTACAATCTCCCAATGGTTTTTCTAAGCTACAAAAGCAGTTGATGTCCAGTAGATTCACATTTAATTCTTTGTTATTATAAATGCTGTGTAGTCCATGGAGGTTTGAAAGAGTTCACTTGCCTGCCCTGACTTGTGTTATGCTTGAGCAGAATCTTAGCTTAAAGGTACCCATTGAGCACTTCTAGTTGCTTTTGACATTTTAAATATTACATACAAGCACCATGTGAACTATCTTGAAACATGGGTGTCAGAACTCAAAATGAATGGCACTGAGCTCCTTCTTACAACACACAGTCAGAATCAGAGAATCATAGGATGGTTTGAGTTGGAAAGGACATTAATGATCATCTGCCAGAAGCAGGGATACTTTTCACTAGACCAGCTTCCTCAGAGCCTATCCCACCTTTCAGAATGGAATCCTGCAGTAAGACTGTCAATGAGACAGCACATGTGTTTTTGGAAACTGAATTAAGAAACCTATGCCATCTATGACTGCATGGCTGAAACCAAAGGACTTCTGTGAAGTCCAGTTGATGAGGTCCTATTTACACAAGAGCCAGCCATGAATTAGCCATCATAGCCAGGATTCCATTGACTTGAATCTAGAATGAGTTCCTCTGTAACAGCTCTTTCAATAAGCTTAAAGGGTTGGATCTTCTACAGAAACTGGCACTGACCTACTTCAGCTTCCACTGAAGTTAATGATAAAACTCTCTCTGGTTTGAACTCGAGCAGAGTTAGGTCCGTGGTACAGTCTTCTGAAAAATCCCACTCCATATGGTTTCTAAAGAGTTAGTGATGAACAAAAGGCACTGAAGTAATCTATACTTTTCAGATGGGAATTCTAACATACATATAATAACATCAGTGACACAGGAATTGAATGCATGGCACTCTATTAAATTCCATAAGCTATAATACTGTATTTCTAAAGCTGTGGGATGTTAATATCTGTGTTTGCTCAGTGGCTGTGCTTCTCCACAACCTCAGGAATCTATCTGTTTATGAATTAGAGTCAGGGTGAATGTCTCCATACCATGAATAGGAGCTAGGTGAGAATAGATACAGGGCCTGAACAACTCAAGAGCTATCACTTCTCAAAAGACATACAACTTTCTCAATGACTCTAATAAATCTAAATCAGGAGAGAGACAACAGATATGTTTGCATAAGTACTCCGGAAAGGCCTCACTACAACATAAAATTTTGGGTTGGAACACATTTCTTGACCTTTTTCCTTAATCACAAACTTAGGATGGTCATGCTTCTGCATTTGCTGAAATTGGTGATGTGAGGAGCACAGATGAATCTTGCATTTTTCTTTTCATTACATACCTGATGTTTACCACAATACCCACAACAATTGAAATAGTTCTTTTTTCAGAAAGAGTGGCAAAAGTGACCTAAGTCCATTGCCAGTATTACCAGAAATGTAAATTTTAGATGAGCCTTTTTAGTATTATGATTAAAATATCTGTTTTAGAGTCAGAGTTGCCACTGCAATTCACTCTCTCTCTGAATTCCTAAATAAGTGCACTACTTTTCAGCAATGTTTCACTTTTACAGTTTGTAATTTGAAAAACAGTTGTTATGCAGTCAAGTCTAGGAACAGCCAGTCCTAACATTTAAGTGCCTAAGAGTTTTATATGTTTGACTTTCAGTGGGATTTGAGAACTTCATTCCCATATCTCTTTCTAAAAAATCACAGATGAGGAATTTGTAACCATTATAGATTTTTTTCACGGAGAAAAATTCTTGTGAAGACATATTTATTTGTTATTGCCTCAGTGAAAAATGCCATGTCAACTCCTGGTGCCAAGGATCTGCTTGGGCAAACTGACAACTGTGAGCAACAACGAAAACTGACAACTTCATAACCTTGCCAAGCATTAGCAGAAAATGGCTCTTCATTCTGCCCATGGTGCATAAAGGGCTTTTTATGGCCCAATATCCAAGATGCTGCTCTGTCAGAAGAGGAAAGGTCCTGACTCAAGTTGTTTCCTGTTCAAATAAAAAATAGTAAAAGCAAATCTAGTAGCATTAGCAATATACTAACACACCCTGGGTCTGACATGAGGGTCAAGAAACAGAAGCAGAGAAACTTACATGGTAAATACCAAGGTGCAATTTGGTGGCAGGGTATATCAGAGACAGGTATCTCTTAAGAGACAGGTCTCATCCTATAGAAAAGAGAAAAACAAACTTTTTGAAATTCATGTTTAAATCACTCTAGGTGCATTGATGTAATGTATTTTCAAAGCAATTTGCCATTCAATTGATGTCAGCGGGGACATCAGGTTTCCCAGGACATATCTCAGCATTCATGTGACAAATCAAAGAGAGAGAAAATGTAGCAGAATTTACCATTACCAAAAAAGTTGAGCTCAGATAGATACTATATAAAGTATTCTACCTATAAGATATTCTCAATTTCCTGATATCACATTAATTTACAAGATATAGATTTCATTTTTCTCTTTCCAACTGATCTCAGAACTGATGCCTTCAGAAATGTTGAGAATGGAAAGCGCAAGAAACCAGACAAATAGATATATTCTGTGTTTTAACAATGTTAAAAGCCAAGGCAACGTGTATTTTATCTACAAGGATGCTCAGAAGATCTGTTCATGCTACATGTACCAAAAGCTGGAAATGTTTCCCAGCAGCAGAAAGCAGATTGGGCCAAAGCATGAAAGATTTCAAAAGGTTCCTGCAAAGTATGGCATGTAAGGTGTGTTTCCTTTTTATTTAGTGTAAAGAAACCAAACTTTTGGAGTGAAAAGACTTTCCAAAATCTTTCTTATTGAAAACACCACATGTAACATTTTCCCATTGTACAAAGAAATCACCTTTTTAAAATCTTTTTCTATTCAGGAGCTTCAGCAAGACAGACTTTTTCCTATAAGTAAACAACAAGCTTAGACTTTTCCAGAGAAAATGAAATTTCCCAGACAGCTTTCATGGTTTTTGATTTTTTTTTTCCCTACTAGTTCAATCATTCCTGAGTGGAAAGAAACCATTTAGCAATGTAAAGCAATACTACAAAATAGTTCAGTGACAGGAAGTGAAAAATAATGTATCTTGTGGGGAAATTACATAGTCATCTAATTAGACAGGATATTGTGACATGTAATTAGTTTATGTTTGCTGAGTACTTAAAAAAATGCAAAGCTCTTTATAAATGCTAACAATTAATATTTAGCTTAGGCATATATAATTAACAAAAGCCTGTTCTAGGCAGAGCATTAGGGCTAATTAACAACCCTATTTCCATACCATATTCTACATTTCCCTAAGATGCTAGAACCTTACTTCAAACAATGAGATACTGAATCTATAGAGTGCTTTTAAATATCAACACAGGAATTCAAATTTTGGTTTAGGTTTTAGGGTTTGCTTTTTCTTTTGATAAAAATGTATCTCACATAATATCATACAGTTACTCTTTTCCAAAGTTTTTGTGGGGATGTTTTTGGAAGGATTCCACCTAAACAAGTCTTACTCGACTTCTGAAAATAATTGAGTTGAAATTACAGAAGAGTTTGGCAGTGGACTGAGCAGCCATCATTCCCATTTCACTATCACAGATGAAAGTTGGAAATAATTCCACAATGCCAATGTACTCACAGTAGCATAAACCATGGCACATGAGAATTGAACCAGGCCTATCATAGCCAAGGGAAAGGTCAAATTTGGGATCCAAACGGGGTAATGAAATGGAAGCTAGTAAAACTCTTTGCTGCTTGTGACAGTCCAGTTTTTGTTGTTTTTTTTGTTTGTTTGTTTGGTGGGTTTTTTTTTTTGTTTGTTTGGTTTTTTTTTTGTTGTTGTTGTTGGGGTTTTTTTTGGTTATTTTTTTTTTGTTTTTTGTTTTTTTGGGGTTTTTTTTTGTTTTTTTTTGTTTTTTTTTTTTTGTTTTTTTTTTTTTTTTTATTTTGTTTTGTTTTTTGTTTTTTTTTTTTTTTGTTTTTTTTTTTTGTTTTGTTTTGTTTTTGCATTCAAACAACCAAAGTTCAATTCAAAAGGCAGGAAAAAAATAAATCTTGAATTGTAAAAGTGAAGTGGCAGAGGTCTGATACATAGGAACCCTATATTTAAGCCAAAAAAGTCTTTTATGATATATGATGTTTATACAAAGAATAATGATTTCTGCTGTTTCCATCCAGCTTCTCTGTGTAAGTTTGTACAACTGTAAATTTTGCTTGTTACATGCTTGAACTTTAGCACTGCATTTTAACAATAAAAATGTTGTGCACTGACATTTTTGTTTTGCTTTTGTTCTTCAAGCAAAGATTAAAATTCTTGTTTTCTCCAAAGGAAATAGCATCTGATGTTCAAATACAAAAACCCCAAACAACTAGTCAAAACAAAACTTTGATTTTGTGGTCTGTATGGTATGAATTTTCCTCAAATAGAAATGCATTATTCTGCTGGTCAAAATGTACCTTAGTTCAAGTAAGATGAGCAATATCTGTATAATTATTAAATACTTAACTGATGAAAAATTGAGTTAGAAAAGTCTTCCTAATCAGTAGGATTAAAATAGAGACAGTCTCCAAGGATATACTTGCAGGCTGTTTTACTGAGAAATTGCAAAGAAGACACTCAAAGTGGGACAGAAACAGAAGGAAAAACATGGGGTGAGTAGCAAAAAAAAAATCCAGCCATGACACATATTAGTGCAATGTGAGAAAATAAAAAAGCAATAAACGAAAATAGATATTGAATAGAATCAGTGTCTGGAAAGCCGAGGGAACAAAATGTGCCTAATGACTGTCCTGCAAACCTTTACTGAGGCAAATGTTCTGTGCTCATGCAAACAGCTCTATTTTTGTTATCTGGACTGTCCATGTAAGGATAAAATTTTGCAGCTGAGTTCCTGAAAGACTTAAGCATACTTATTTGCTTGTTCATGTCTTATTAATATAATATAATCTGCTATCTCCAGTTACTTATTCTGGAGACTCAAATCTTAACATTAATTTCTAAGATCCAAAATCAGCAAAATATATTTACTATATATACACTGAGACAGAATTCTCAGCTTATTTTGAATGAGTACTTATCTAGTGGTCTTTTTTCTTCCTCTGAAGCTAGTAATTGAGGACATGACCTTTAAATTTCTATCTATTGGGTCTAAGAATCAGAGAAATATTTTAAATTATATCACAAAAAGAATCCAGCTAATATCAAAGAAACCCCCAATACATTCAAACTTCTAGTTTGATCTCTCCAAGTTTCCTCTCCAAGCCCTGAGGATTATGTACCAATGTTATTTTTCAAATTACTGTTTCAGTTTCCTGGACTCATGGTAACTTTAGATAAATGCATGCTTTCATTCCAGTTGATACATGATCTTCTTTTAGACTGTAGCTGAATTAATTTAAAATTACAGAAATACATAGAAAGTGGAGACACAAACCGAGTGGTCTTAACAGATGTGATCTCATCAGGGTTCCATTTGTTAAAGGAAATCATTGAATAATAACTAAAAGTTAATTAGATCTAATTGCCAATTAGAAAGGAAAAGTAATTTGAAACTATCCACTGCCAGTGTCTTATTATTACCTTTGAGAGGCTTAAATCTTAAAGAGGGCATGCTACCTGCCCATATATCAGTTCTAGTGTGCTAAGTCCATTGCTAAATTCTGCCTAAGTACAGGTAATCTCACAGATCTCCAAAGATACAAATGGAAAGACAAACAACTTGTCTTGAAACCCCAAAAATACTGAAGGATTACCTTGCTGTGCTTAGAAAAACACATGCTTTTCTTTTGGTTTTGTTTTGCAAAGTTCTTAGCTTTGAGAAGTAGGCAAGGTGAAACCAGTCTCTATAGGGACACAGGTAATTCTGGAAGTGATTTGTGTCTGCTCAAATGCAGCACCCTTGGTAAGGAGGCAGTGGGCCGAGATGTGTAGCACACACCTTTGGCACCCAGGACCATCAGCTGTACAGTGAAGGTGACAAACCCACTGCTGCAGAAACAACTCTGTGTACTTTGTCTAGTAGGTACACTTCGTAAAACACACCCCTGGAGAGACAAGAACTCAAATTTTCCATGGCTCACACACTTATACATGTTTAGAGAAATAAAAGGGCACTGTGACATACATCATAGCTGAGAAAGAAGGGCTGACAAGAATACAAGGCCGTATGGGGTGCTCAGGTGAACCAGTGACTCTCTTCTGCACTGGACTATTTTGATCCCTCTTTGAAAACTCATGTGGGGAGTGATGTGAGCAAGCTTCCTTTTATCTCCTCAACCTCCCTTCTCTCCCAACTCAAGGAAGCTCAAGGTATGTTGTAGTTGACACAGTAAGTCATAGGGAAAGTAATGCAAAATGTCAGATTTAGGAACTTAGTTTGGGGACTTGTTTTTTATTATTTTCTTGGCCCTTAATTTTTCAAATAAAATATTATTTTTATGAGAAGTAGTTCTCTAGATAACCCAAGAAACTGCACCTTATCTTTGAACTCATCTTGTAAAAGCCTAGGCCTACCTAATAAATCCAATTCTTGAAGGGTCATCATTTTTGTCAATTTTTCAAGTTGCTTCAGCTAATATTCCAAACAGGAGAGTCAACATATCCAACCAATTCAAGCACTTAGAAGGACAATGTTGGAATAGCCTGAAATCTCTGTGTAGCTTTCTTCAAGGAAGATTCCACTCCACAAAAAAAAAATCCCATAAGAAATCTAGTCTTGCTGCTTAACAAAAAACCCCCAACACATTCATATTTTGAGTCTTTCTACTTGAGATTTTCTACTGCCTTATAGGTACTTTAAAGTAGGATTTGTCTTGGATTTTCTCGATTTGAAGGAATTTCTTCTGAGCTGATATGAACCGTGCTTTATTTTGCAATTAAAATGTGTATGTCGACTTCTACTTGTGAGCTGTCACATATAGTCACTCAGCAGAATCTACTGATACCTTTCACTGCAAAATCCACATGATGGACTGGATCTTCTTTTTCAGAACTTTTCCCGATGCAGAAAATTTGTCATGATTTCAGTAAAACACTGTTGTGCCAACCCACTAGGCTGATTTTGAAGATCTTTAAATAAGATGATATTACATTGTCTGAAGTAAGAATTGATGGATATCTCCAGGCTCCTTTCACTAAGTTTATGTTCTGGATTCACATTACAGAGCACACTTTTATTGAAATAATTGTTAGACCCAACCTTAAGGCTACTATGGGAAAGTTTTGAAAAAAGGAATAGAAATTCACATCTCAGATCTCATTATGAAATGAAAGCCTACTGAGATAAAAGTGACATGTAAATTCTTTCCCATACTTCTACACATTAATAGTATTTCTGCCTTAAGGATTTAAGGAAATTTACTATTGCCTTCTATCATGATAAAGAGCTATTTATTTTTTGTTTTAGATATCTTTTTAAACAAAATGTCTATAATCTGGACATTTTCAGTTCCAATATGACCTTTTCATAGCATAATGTTTATTCTTAACAAACAATTGTTGTCAGTAGCCTGTGCAACTCCTTAGTAACCACAAAGACAGTCTGTGGAAAAGTATCTAACCGCTTTTATGTTTTATAGTTTCTGAGCATAAATACAAATAAAACAGCAAAGAGCCAGTAAGAATGAAAGCAACAGCAGAAATAATATTCACCAAAATTGCGGGAGGAACATTGGGGCAGCAAAAATTCATCTATCAATACATTGCAGGAGATTGCCTTACTGAATCTGTCTGGTTCCATAAATACCAGAAATACAGAGACATATTTGGTTTCTTCTTTTCTACTTTTGTTTCATGCTCTATGCCCTCATTCAGTACATATTTACTTATCTTAGGCTGAGCAGCTACATTGCTCTGTTGATCAAAAATAACTCAGGATATTACAAAGCATATTCTGATAAAACCTTTTCACATTATGAAAGTATCTTCTGATTTATTTTTGTTTAGTTTCTTGTTTGTTTGTTTTTCTTTACAAATGGCACAAACATTCACTAAAAGGTGGGATGGAAAATGAGAAGCCAGGGTGCATCTGCTTTATAACAGTAATTTTCTTAGAAAAATTTAGCTCCTTGCCTCTTGTCTTCAGGAAAACAAGTGAAAAGTTTTATTGCTTAACAGAAGATGCTATTTAGAGCACAGAATGTATTCCAAGTACTTATTAGAGTAATCCCAACAGATAGCTAGCAAAGTCACCTACCAAATGACCTTATGTGAAACTCTGTAGCTTGTCTATACTATAAATATTACATTCTTGTTTGTATTGTGCACAGTAAACTTCACAGATATTTTCTAATCTCAAAAACCATGAGGAAATTCTTAACCACATGAAATTTCACAAACACTGTTTTGTTGCACTTGATGGGAAAGGCTGACCTTTTTGTTGTCATTGTACAAACCTCTCCCTTGTCAGCAAACAAAAATCCATTATCTGTTAGCAATATAGGGCCTATGGCACAGAGGCAGGACTAGTATTAACCCTTCTGTCTTGGTCCTGCATCCAGCCCAGGTCAACCTTAAAATCCGACTGTTAAGCTCTGCACAGAGAGCATATCTTCTTTTGTGTAAACAGTCATGACAAGTTGTTTAGGGTAAATTATGCATAACAGTAGGGGAAGCAAAAGAAAACAGTCATGAAGTATTAATTAACTGATTAACTTATTTTATTAATTCTGATTAAATTTCTACTATCAGTGATTACATGTTCACCTGGAACTTTGGCATGGAAGTTAGATTTCCCACTCCATCAGTGGCTCAGATAAAGCTGAACAAGGCTCAAGAAACACCCTTCTCATCAGCTATTTTGTTTTTTCAGCCACTGTTAATTCATAACTTAAATTATCACATTTGCCTTTCTTAGGCTAGGAATTTCAGTCCTTGAGGCCAAAACTGATCTCAAGTCACAGGCAAGCAGGTGTCAGTCTTACAGAGTCTTACCCCAGGTGCTGTGCAGAGTAGGAGAGCACAGCCAGGCTGTGATGTGGGTGGGGAAGCTGAACGCTGGACCACTAATGAGAGATGTGGCAGATTCACACTGGTGCTGCCAGTGGCACAGCAATGGAGCTTAGAAGCTGAAAGGCATCACAGGACACCAGGCAGAGTTGTTGGTGTTCAGGCTCCGGCAGCAGCACCCTGAGTGAACACCTAGTTAAAGAAAATTTAAGACAAAGTCGGGAGTTTGTGGTCTGATGCAAAATCCATTAAAGTCAATGGAAAGATGTCTATGGAGAAGCATCTGAAAGCCCTAGGTGGCAGTAAGAAGCAGAAAGGCTCTAGGGTACCTAAGAATGAAAGAGCAACATCTGTAACTTAATGGACCTTATCAATGGCAATAAATGTAAAGAGGTTCTGCTGAGAAAGTTGATGTAGAAATTAATATGGGACAAGTCTAGGATGGAAGTCTTAGGACAGTCAAGAGAAAAAAAGATGATTATGGAAGATGATGATGCATTTTGCCCTCTTACTTTGTCCCTATGACTCATAAGACAGTAAGTTCTAAAGGGGCAGAAATGCTATGCAGGGTGAATGCTGAGAGATATTTTATCTCTTTGGGATCTGACCCATTTTTACTGTTTCACTGACTGAGTAGCCTGTGGCTTTTGTTCTTTAAAGCTTGATATTTGCTTTTGGTGGACAATTTCAAGTTGCTACAGTTATTTGTATAGTGGACCAATTTCTCTTTTGTTTAGTGGCTAGTTTTCAATTGTTTTTAAAATTTGGTTTCTTTTCCCTATGGTAATAGGTCTTGACAGCATGATTCCCTCTTGGGGAAATTGGACATATGTAGCTTTTAATTTCTTCTGGAGAAAGGAGCAGCTAAATTAAAAGTAGCAGTATGTTTCTCACAAAAGGACAAATTTTCTACCCAGCTTTGAGTAACTTTGTGGGAGAAATCCTACTCCCTGCTGGGGAACAATTGCCAGTGGCTCAGCACATTCCCAGTAGGGATGTCATTTTATCACAGTTTCCCTAAAATTCCCTTAATTCCAAGCATAAGAGAGTAACCATGGAGTTACAAGAGGATTCATCTAAGAGAGAAGGTCCCAGTCATTCCAATGAGGATGTTGTTTGGGTGAACAGTTCATGGTTTGGCCTTCAAACAAGAATGATGTTTTAGGTAAGATATTAATGAAACTGGGTTTGATTGCAAGGTATCTCATAGCCTCTTGTGAATAAGGCTCCTTATTTCTCTGTGTCTTGGTTATGTACTAGCAATGACTCCTTCACTTGCAGAAGTGTTCTGAAGAGTTCATTAATATTTGTGAGGTATTTAAATGAAGAACTTACTGAAGAAGAAATAATTCAGGGCTGTGCGCCTGGGTGCACACTATTATTCCCAGCACAAAAGAAAACAAAACAAATCCCTAATTGATTCAGAGTGTTGAGGAAGTGTTCTTCCATGTTCCCCAGATGGCAAAAAATTTCAATGTATACAAAATATCAATAGGACAAGCAATTGTGCTTGAAGCAGAAACTTTGACGCTGTGCCTCAACTTAACTAGAACCATCTGCTCGTGTATGAACAGTAGTAAAAGACTTGAAAAAAACAAAAAGCTGAGTTCATGCACAAAACCAGGTGATAAGTAAGTACCAGTAGAGTTCAGCTCATTGCAAAGTGACAAGAACAAATTTATCAGATGTACTCAAGAACAGGCAAACAGGTCCAATTAAAAAAACAAAACAAAACAAAACAAACTCCTCAGCCAGTTTGACCCTGCAATTAATCACCATAGTTTAGTGATGTAACAATTAACTGCAGCCTAAGTGATAGTCGGACGAGCAAAAGGCTTTCTGTGAGATGACGGCATAATCTGGAAAACAAAACTTATTGATTTGGTCACTGGAATCTGCAATTGGTACCTCAGAAAATAATATTTGTAGTGCATTGCAGAACCAACATGGCTAGCTCAATTATCTATTTAGACAGAGGTTCCTTTGAAAATTTGGTTTTCAGTCAGTTTGAAAAGATGAACCGTACTTAAGCAGAGGGGAAAGCAAGACATGTGAATGTTAATATAATGCTCAAAATTTTGATGTGCTTATTACTATTTTCCCTGAGATTGTCTTCAATGATTTAAATCTTCAGGCTTGAATTTACAGAAAAAAGTATTTGTGGAGTGGAGGTAAGGGAGCAGTTAACATGTATGACAAAATGAGAGTATTTTAAGTTTTAGGTGGATCCTCATGAGATGCAAGTGGCAAGCGAGCTCAAATGAAATGAATACAGAATCTGAATCACATACAATTTACTTCAAGATTCTAGCAATATTGTCAATGTTCTCTGGTACATTTGAACTCAAGTAATATGTTTTATATTTCATTATTCTATTACATTAGAACAGTTACTCTACAATTAATAAGAACTGATTACTTTCTCTAATGAGTCATTGTTTACCATTGTAGACTATTAGTTTAGCTTAAGGTTTTGAGCCTAAAAGCACCATTTTTGCAAAACACTTAAGGCAATCATAAGTCCATAGAAGCCTTCCGTATAACCTATTTTACTGACAAACAATTACATTTTAGATTGAAGAGGTGAAATGATTAAGAATATTTGACTTAGTTGCCATGACAGCATGCATTTTTCATCAGGCAGAGTGTAATTACTACAATTTCAATGATGTAAAATCAAGAAAGATGATAACAAACAGCAGAACCATGGAGATATTGCCATTGCAACCAGGTTGCCATGACAACAGTGATAATAATCTCAGTGATAGATGTTTTCTCTTGCTCTTTCCATTTTGTACGGTTATAACATTCAGAGCCAGTTTTTACCACAGCTTTTTATAGTTTATTAGACTGTCAAAATAGTTTATGAGATGTTGTTGCAAAGGAAATGACTGAGTTCCGCAGCCTAATAAAAATGCCAAATACTCTGTTTACATACTGCTCCAGCATTTAACAAACATTAAAAAATTGTATGAAAAATGATTTGATATTGTATCTGTATTAATCAATTTGCAAGGCATAAGCTCTGTCACTGAAGGTCAAATGAATACCTTCGAAGCATTACTTTTAGAGAGTCCTTTTAAAGTTTATTCTTGACACCATGATGCCAACTCATTTTACCTGAGCTGTGCAAACCAAGCAGCTCACAGGAAATGCTTCATAATAGTAGATAGTTATCTAGAAAAATCATATTAATGATTTAAATAATTTAGGAACATTTATTTACTTGACATCAAGGAAGTGGTCAATGCAGATTAAATAATACTGTATTTACTGAACCTATACCATACCATATACCATAGGCAGGAGATAATGCAAAAAAGTAAGATAACGTGTGCATGTTTTTTGTAGGTGTATATAAGTATACATACACACAAACTATTGTGTGCATAGGGTATTTTATGCAATATGTTTGAAGTGTATATAGAAAGACAGAGGATAAATAACATCTTCACTCTGTTACCGCCTACGCTATTGAGATATCAGAGGCATTGATTAGTAGAGGAAGCATTGAGATTTACCTCTGAGGCAAAAATAACCCCCCTTTTTACAGTTTTAAAGACTGCCTTTCCAAATCTGAAACAATAACTCTTAAAGAGCAAGGTCATTTTAATGGGATTTTTTAGAACTGTTTGCAAAAGAAATAGTTAAATATCTGGTTGTATTTTTTCCCTATCTTTTTCTCCCAAAGCTTAACAACAGCCACTACTCATCTTAAGAAATAATTATGTACATATTCTGAGAAATAAAACATTCAAAAGCTGAATAATGTTTACAAAAAAATGTTGTTCTTCATTAAGTTACCCCAGATTTTACAACTGAAATAATTTCTAGGCTTGCAGGTTTTCCTACCACCCAGTTTGGCCAGCTGCCTTATTCATTTGCTCAGCACTCAGACCTTCAGTACAGAACAAAATGCAGAAAGAGGAAAGGAGGGACTCTTGAAATGTTGTGGCTGAACAGGTGGATAATGGGACAGGAATATATAGAAAGGATATGAATGATTATGAACTGCTTTGAGATGTTAACGTGGATTTGGGGACCAACACAGGAGACTGTTGCCATAATGCCAAGACATTGGTGACATCAGTTTCAGTTATGTTTCTCCCAAAAACTCTTGTGTTAAAGAGAACAGCTCCATCATCATTTGGACCTGACTGTGCTCATCCCATAATGTGTAGAGGCAAATGTGCATACTGTATTTTCTCGATGAAAACTGATATATTTCCTGTTTAGAGAACTTTTTACAAGTTCTAAAGATTTTCTTTAATGTTTGAGACAACTATGACCCATGGTTATCAGTCACTCTTCAATCTTGGTTATCACTTTTGAAAAGAAAATTAAAAAAGCAAAAGTACTGAAAAGAGCCGAACAGTTTGTTAATAGAACAGTATGAAGTTCTACTGACCACTTATTCTTTTGGTACTTTTGATAAACTATAGGACCTTCAAATTTCAACTCATGCTTGAGGAAAAAAAAAAAAGATCTACCCCAAGCCAAATAAAAGTTTAAATGTATACACGTCATTATTGTTAATGGATAACATAGGCTTACATTTGCAATAGTGCTTGGAAACTTTTGTTGTAGATGTTAAATGTGTAACAACATGCAAGTGTGGGTGAGAGAGGATGAGGGGGAAGAGTGGTCTCCAAGAAGATCCCCTATAAAAGTTGACAAACTATATGCATTATCTGAGACTCATACTTGTAGACAAATTCAGAGATCTTTTAAGACCTACTAACTTTGTTGAGACTACAGGAAAATACTAATAGAACATTTAATATAATTTCTTCAGTTCATTTTTATCATATTCTGAGACTGGAGCACTTTTTTTAATATCAAATTTTTTGCAGTGAGAACGGGGTCCTGGTATTCAAATATAATTCCCTTCTCTCAATTTCATATTATTAGCCTTAATTATGCTTCCTTGCAATTAAATAATTTGAGTTTAAGTATAGTGTTGATGATAAATATTTGTATCTCAATTTTCTTTCTATTTATGATTTAGTTAAACTATATTCACTAGAAGACACAGTTGTCTTAAGAGCAACTTTTTCTGAATGTCCTGTTACTTTCTGTTCTTATTAATAATAAATATAAATTCTACCCCAAAAATCCCCAAAAAGGAATTAAATAAAAAGAAAATCTAATTGATAGGGTGAATCCAGACAAAGAGTGAGAACACTTTAAGCTACTTTAATTATTTTTTTGAAACTAAGTGGTTTTCAGGCTGGTGGCATCTCTTTAAATAAGCTTCTCTAGACAAAGATGCCCATCCCTCCAGCCAGCTCACTGGACGGATGGGCAAAGCTGTTTAAAGCTGTTCTTTAATGCTCTTTCGAGATTCATAACATCTTATTTTGATAATGTGCAGCCAAAAAAACTCACCACCATGCAGTAGTGTAACTGGGATGACACAGAAGCTGCAGAGATACTATTACTTGCCTCCTCTACCTTATGATGTCTTTGTGCATGCAGCCTAAAATTGCACTGCCCTTTTTCTGGCAGCTGTTACACATTGCAAACTGATGAATACTCTGCTGTCCACAGTTAATCTCTTCTGTTTCTTGCACCACTATTACTTCCCAGGGTTGTCTCCTTCATCAAATGAACGTTCTTGCATTATGGCTGCCAAATGTTATTATATGTCGTGCCAAATTTAATTTTTCTCTTTTTTTTTTGTTTATACAGTTACAGAACACAGTGCTTTTCATATATTTCTCCTTGGCCTCTGAGGTGTTTAAACTTCTTCTAGTCTCTGAATTTCACTAATAGACCTGACTACTAATGACTTAACAAAAATTATAAATAACTTCCAGTGATCATCAATCCTGCTTGTGCCTTGCTAGATTTTCTTCAACTCAGTGCATTCCATTTATCATTACTTTGTATTTATTGTTTTTTTGGTCACTTTTCAGGTCTCAGAACAGTCTTTATTTTCGAGCTTAACTACATTCTGAAGTCTTATTTGTATCAAATGCTAGGTGCAAATGCTAGCTATCACCCATCCACCAATTTTGCAGCTTGAAGGAAATAAAGAAAGAATGAAGGAAAAAAAGTCATCTGGAAAGCCATATGCTTGAGATTTGCATCGTTTTTAAAGCTAAATTTCTTATGAATTGGAATTATGTTGGAGATTCTCAGATCTTCTGTTTAGAATACACATAAAATTTCCATTAATTGTAAAGAACATTAATTATGGCCTTTAAGGTTCTGTCTCTGCTTTCTGATATGGCAGAAAATTCAGCACACATTGCCTATCATTCTATAGAAAGCCTCTTGTAGGGCACGTCCTTGGAGATTTTAAATGGTGAGAGGGCATTTTCCTGGTTTTCCAGACAATGTATGAATTGCACTGACATGAATAAACAGAAGGAAATTTACACAGAAATTGCAGCTTTGACATTTTATTTTTGCACCTAATTGAAAATTCAGAGACACTCTGTAAGCTTTAAGAGTTCCTGAGTGCACAAATAGTAAATTGGATTGATCACGTACAAAAGAAGCTGGAAGAGATTTCCCAAGAATGACCTGCTTGCCAGGGAATGGGATAACCCTCTGCCCCTCTGCGCCTCTGCCCTTCAGGTTTTGGTGCCGATTGTCAGTTTTGGAGTAAAGATGAAACAATTCCTTTTGCTGGGTGTCTAATCCATTGCTGCTTTTGAATGGAATTGCATTATAGAATATGGGATTATCACTCCCAGCTTCCCTTGAAAAGGGAAGGAATCGAAAACACTGAGTCTCAGGAAGCAGTACCCTTCTTCAAACAAAGGAAATGAAATTTCCTGAAAGAATGACACAAAGCACTGAAAAAAGGTTCATCCACACCAAAGTGGTGATAACAAATTACAAAGTCTGCAGTCTGCTCTGAGTTACTCCCACTGTGTCAGCCTCCATCCTTGCCTGTGAGAGCCCATCAGAAATGCTGACGTTGTTTTGCAGAATGACATCTGACCACATAACGCTGTGAAGGAGAGATGCTGTTTGTGCAGGGCAGTAAGTGATCCTTTGGACTTGGTCACCATGCTGACAACTGATACACCTTGAGGCATTTTAATCTTCTGGCCGTGTGCCAACACCTTGCTCTATCTAAATGCAGGACACATCTGCTTATGGTGGGTATGTGACAAAACCTGAGTTGCAGTAATCGAGTAAGATAGTGCTGCTAAAGAGCTTATAATGGAATTTCTTTTTAGACAGAATTTCATCTGTAATTAAAGTTCCCACCTGTCTACTGTCCCTTCTTTTAATTATACCTGATGCCTCTTGTCCCATAAAATGCTGATATATGGAAACCCTGTCCCTTAATTTAAAGATTAATTAATTGTTGGCATTGTGTGCTATCTCATTACAAACTTTTCAGGAAAAAAAAAAAATCACAACTAAGTGTGACTAGAAATCCGAACCTCTTATAGGTGAAGTTCTCTGTTGGTATTGAGATCAGCATTATAGAGCAAAGCATTGCTGATGTCATCTATAATAATTTATTTGGAAGAATATACAAGCAAAATACACTCAGAAAGAAGGAACCAATATGTTGCAATGTTTTTCAGAGCCTTAGTAGATGCTTTGCTATCATTTTC
The DNA here is from genome assembly GCF_052056855.1 of Sturnus vulgaris. Lineage (NCBI taxonomy): Eukaryota > Metazoa > Chordata > Aves > Passeriformes > Sturnidae > Sturnus > Sturnus vulgaris. Next base: position 119,705,280 of record NC_142243.1, on the reverse strand, counting down.
CTGAATGAAATTCTTCTTCCTGCCTGTCTTTTCCTGCACCACTTAAAACACATGAAGAGTGGATGTTGGCATGAATGATAGAAAGACCTTGTGATGACCCTCTGCACCTGAGAGAATTCTCCTCCAAACAATATTTGGATGATTTTTAAAACAGATGTGCAAGCCTTAAAACTCTCATCTCAATTTCCCAAGATGTAGAAGAAAAACGAATTAAAATATAGATTGAAAATGTCTTTTGATATTAAAAATCATTTTCTGAGGAACATTTTAGAGCAATTTTCTGTCTTATGCATTTTATCTTGCCACTTTTCCAATTGACTATTATTTCCCTTGCTCTCATGTGGATATATCCTCAATAACATTCTGGAGGATATTAACCTATGCAACAGTAAGAAAAAGCTCAAGGAAACTATTGCAGCTTAGTCTGCCTCTCACTCTACTTTGGATTTAAATGGCCATCATATTTAATTTTCAGAGATCTCAGCTCAAATTTCTTCTTCCAACTTATAGAAACTTTCCATGCTTTCTGCCTGGTAGCCTCTATAAAATCATGCATACCACTGCTAGTTGCCAGTGTTTTTTCCAGGTACTTTGTCTTTACTTGTTAAGGTCTCTGGATTTTTCTCTCTATTACCAGAAAAAAGGAAATACATTTAATGCACAGCCCACAGAAAGTCTTTTGCATTGGGATTAAATGCAGTCTGTTTCCTTTTGTGATCCTAAACCCCTGAATACTTGATCAGATCCATCAGTTATGCAATATGCACTTTTTTTTTGCAATGTTAAAACCTCTGAATTTGAACAGATTTAGCTGAACTGTTCTTTTAAAAGACCCCAAATTACTAAAACTGCTTGCTGTGTATTTTTATAAGAAGGTTTTAAATTTTCCATTACTGGTTTTGCAAATGATACATCTCTAAACTCTTTTATGTAGCATGAAAGCTTTGTTATGATTTGATGTGTTTTTCACTATCAAAGGTTACCTAGGACAACGTACATATTGCAAATTCTAAATTACTTTCTTTTGAAATGTTATAAAACAACAAAGAAAGAACAAATGAATATCATACAGGACAGGGCAATCAGACTTTTAGTAGCACTGTATGAGCCACGTTTGAATTTATTTCAGTGGCTGATTCTCCTGTTGCTGCTATACATATATTTGGAGATTACTTGTGCTGTGTGTCAGCAGACCACAGATGTAAGCATGCCAAGGGCACCTAGGGAGCAATTTTCAGTGATCATGTACCCTGTGCTCTATCCCAGCAATCTGGGATGTCTATGACGTCTTCCATGCTCACACTGGATGTTTCTGTGGGGAAAAGTGAGCACTTCAATACTTCTTCTACGCTTTGTGTAGAAAGCTTCCAAGCAGTTACACTGAGGAAAAGGACAAAAGGAATAGCAGGTGAGAAGAAGGAAAATAAATTGAACTTTTCTGACAGCAAAATTTGCAACATAGAACACACTACAGAAACACTGTAGTAGTAATCAGTTGGCCATGCAACCTCTGAATTACACAAATGCAAATTGCTGTGACTATTGCAAGTTCCTGGCTATTTCTAGAAGACAAAACATTTCTGCAATGATTCTGAATATTTCTTCTACCTCTGAGACACTCAAAAGTCTGTTCTCATCCACTTGAATAATACACACTGAAATTAGTATTTTCCTACCTATAGGATTCTACTAGAAAAATGGAATTAGGTGGATACATCCAGGAAGCACCTCAGGTCACCTCAGACTTAAACCATCATTTTAAAGGTCTAGATCTTTCTTTGCACAAGAGATTAGGTTGGGTTGGGCTGATTGCTTAGGGTTGGGGGTTTTTTTGCCAGCTGTCTGCAGTCTGGATAAGTGCTGTTACTGAGGAAACACTGATACACATTTGCTTCCCCATTTTTGTAACTTAAAGTTTTACACACTCTGTAGACACAGAGAAGTTAAAATACCAGCACTGCATAAGGAGCAAATCATGGCAAAATAAAGGATTAAGGTTAAAATAGGGGTGTTCATCACAAGAGCTTCGATTAGCAACAAATGTTGCAAAAAATACCACATTCAAACATTTTGCATGTAATCTCCTTACCCAAGCCCCTCCTTATCATGGTCATGGCTTCTTTCTCTTCTCACAGCCTCTTCCTTTGTCATGCACACTTTGTGCAAGCTTAAGCTCTTTCTTAAGCTGTGTTTAGGACTTTCCCCACAATGATCCTGAATTATTTAACCTGGAGAAGGATCAGCTGTCTTCAAAACTGCTAATGATTTTGTAAACACTTCTGTGCTATTTGCTCAGAAGCAGAACTATCCGACTTCAGCTTTAAAGCTATTTGCTCACGATAAATTATAATAATGCACTTAAAGAGCCTCTTCATTAAAGCACTGGAGAGTAAAAGTTTCATTTAAGTGACATGTTTAACACTCTCTCTCTTTTAAATCTTCTATTTGTTGCTGATCTCTTCCCAACTCCCACTGTTTATTGTACTAAATATGGTACAGAGATAAAACCATATTCCACTCCATAGGCTTTTTCTAAGTTTTCTACATGCAGCAGGAGGTAAACAGAAGAGTTGGATAAAAAGAATTACAATGGGGTACTATTAATGCATTAAAATACGTGGAAGAACAGGGGCACAAGAAGAACACACTTAAAAGAAACGAAAATTGAGCTTGACAAGAAATAGATGACCTTTTAAATGATTTTGCCAGTCTAAATGTTGGAGATAAACTCACCCTTAAAAAAATGATACTTAGAAATATTTTTCTTTCACAATAAAATAAAAATAACCTGTGGGAGGTGAAAAGTTATTGTGGAAAAGCATAACTCAGAGTTTGTGAGACACTATCCCACTCGGACAAGGAAGAAGGAAGCTGTTGATCAAGTACTATGTGGGAGGAAGCATGAAGAAGCTTCACCTCAAAAATAACACAGAATCATAGAATACTTTGGGTTGGAAGACACATTTAAAGGACATATAGTACAAATATTGCAATTTCCATAAGCATATTTTGCAGCATTCAGGATTTAATGTAAAATGCTGCTATCCTGTTCCCAATGGCCTACATCTCTGCATGCCCTTACAATCTAGTTTGCCAACCTAAGACACCAGAAGTTAAAAACCAGCATATTCAAAAGTAAGCAACAAGCAGCATCATTCTGTGTGGTCTTACTTTTATTTTATTTTATTTTATTTTATTTTATTTTATTTTATTTTATTTTATTTTATTTTATTTTATTTTATTCAATTCTAATCTCTCAGTTTCTCAGTTAGCCTAATTCTCTCCATGGGTTCAAGGAGGATCTTTCACTGCCTTTCCAAATCACTTATTACTGTTTTCATCTTTTCTTAGTCACTCACCACTGTGATGGAAACCACTCAATGTCTTTTGCTGTTGTTATTTCATTTTTTCCTTTGATTTTGTTTTTGTTCTTTTGCAAAACTGTGGCCATAAAGTCCTATATAAAAAAACAGTGTCTACTTTGTAGATTTTTTCTAAATATTATCAGTTAATCCATTTACAGTAAGAAAGTTCTCACACCCTGGGAGAAGGAGTACTGAAGTAAGTAAAATCCAGTCTGACAAGACCCAAACTCTTTCAAACAGCACTAAATAAGATCCCACAGGTAAGGGTATGCACATCTAGAAAAGTTTTAAGCAGAAAAATCCATCCATTTGCATCTCTAAATGAGTTTGAAAACCTGATTGCATATTATAGGAGAAGAGACACTTGATCTCAGATGTCTTGGCTCCCTCTCCACTATTCCACTCAATGGAATACAGATCTTCTGACATCATCAGTAACATCTCTCAGGAGACCTTAATTCTTCAGTCTTGCATGTTCTGGTCAGATATTGCTGCATATTGCTTTGTGCAGCAACTATTCCTGCAACATGGCTTTGCACTGTTGGCCTGACTTCAAGGATTCCTGTTGTTCATTGGTGTACGTCTTTGTCTTGCCCACTCCACAAAGATACTCATCATAATACCATGTTAGAACAAAAAGAGAACCCAGAATATTTTGATAAAGAAGGAAACCAAGTGAGTTTCTTAAATAAGTGTTGGCTTGTGTTGTTTGCCCCTTCTGGCTACACAAAGTACGGGTTTGCTGTGTCAGAGAAAGTGCCATTAAAACGTCAGAGATGGACACAACTAACTAGTGCTATTTGCCTGCAACTGCAGTTATGAAGCAGCATATAAGTTGAGTGCAGTTATATGGAAAATGTGGAACAATTAATATTAAAATCAACTGAAATTAATGATAAAAAATGCAAAAATAACTTTAATGTAATTATCCATTTTATGTAAGAGTTTAAACTCAAGCATAAAGATGAGCTGTACAACTAAAACTCAGCCACATTAACGACCACAGTTTCTTGTTTTATGAAAGTTCGAGGGAATAATTTTTTTTAAATATAAGATTTCTCTGCTCCTTCCTCTGCTTTTTTTTTTTTTGTTTGCTTTATTTAGCAGAGATGAGATTTTTCAGACATATCTCTGATTTTGATACTTTCATATCTTTCTTGAATCTCAAACTCTGTTGTGGGAAGCCTTGTCTCTGTGAGGCCAGTGGGGAAAAACTCTTCATTTTGCTTGGGGTTCAGATTTCATACTGTCTTATGCCATGATGCAGCTTTTTAATATAAACAAGTAAGTTAAGTAAATGTTAAGTAAATGAAGGACAAGTTAATTATAAAGACTGTATTGCCAGCATTAACGATTTTTTAAAATTTTATTTCAGTATTAGATTACATATGAGAAGCTTATTAAAAGAACATTACATTTGCAAAGTCAATTTCTGGAAAGTTGCTCAGTGCCAGGACGAGGGCTGCATAAAGAGATTCAGTCATAAGCAATGCTATGTTTTAATGCTGCATTAACTGAGAAATGTTTATAACCTTCAGAATTCGAAGTCCAGTACAATCTTGTTTTTTGCAGGTCTATTACCCTATGCAGACAAATTAAAAATCTCAAGAATTATTCAAGTAGGCATTATTTCAAGCCTGAATTTAAATACTTTTCTCGACTGATGGCTATGTCTCATTTCCTTGACAAAAAAAGTGACAATGCCACTTATTTTTACTGTAATTTTCGTTTCTTTTGTACGTGGTTTATTGAAATTGCAGACTTTGTGGCAATGACTGTATTTTATTGGGTAGGTCTATTAAAGCAGTACCCATAATTTAGGTAGTTCTATAATATAGATGAACGAATAAAGAGCAACTTGTTACAGCAACACAATTTTTCAAGATAAGAAAAATACATCTTAGACCTCAAGAACTATGTCCCAATTCATACAGTATATGGTACATGTTTAGAGATCTTATGACTTTTTAATGATTTTCCTAGAAGTCACTAGGTACACAACAAACCTGAAGGTCTGCTTACTGCATTAATGGACAAGAGTTCCATCAACATTTGCTGTTAACAGTGTTATAAAGTCTGCTTCTCATAAACCAGACACTTAATCAAAGCAAGCATATTAAACAACTATTCATTATTTTAATTCAGTTGGAAATTTCTGAAAAGCTGGTAATGATAGCATACATGCCGATTTATGCTAAAATAATTCACTGGATATTTCACAGTGTTTCTCTGCGTCTAGTTTTGTTAAAAATAGGATTTCAATGCTAAACTTCAAAAACTAATTAAAATCCAGGACAGATTCAATGAGCAATTTAATTATCAATGTTCTGTTCAACTAATTGTCTCATGGAGACAGTGTTCTTAGTAAGAGGAGACTGCAAACAGATGAATACACAGATAGCAGAGAAAATGCATTCTACTGGCTTAGCACCTTGCCTAGATTTTTGGCAGTTGACTTAGATTTTACTCTATGTGCATCCCTTTGCAAGATTTAAGAATAACAATCATGCATAAAACACATCTGAAAATTCAGAAATTCTGAGAAAATTCTGAAAATTCTTCTTTTTTTTTAATGGACATTTCTGAAATGCTTGTAAAGGTACTTTTTCTAGAACAGCCCAGAGACAGAATATAATGACCTGAGAGTTAGACTAGAAATAGGTACTTTCCATCTGATTTCTCTTTGTGTAGTGTCTGAATGGGAATATGAAACATCTGAACAGGTCAGGTGGTTCTGGTCCTTTCTGGGCACTTCTCTGTGGACACAGGTCTTGGTTGTTTTGAGCAAATAAACAAAGATGAAAGGAGACTGATAAAAAGTTATAGCATCTTTCCTGAGCCACTGTGTCTGACAAAATGCAAAGTTTGACAAAACCTGTTTGAGGGCATCAGCAGATGGGTGTACAAACCATCAGTGGAACTGTTTGACATAATTCTGCCAGCAGGTGACAGAACCAAAGAGCAAACACTTCCTAAACACTTCTTCCCCCAACCTGTAGTTCTGCCTGGGGTTGTTGTGACCCAGCTTCAGGGCCTGGCACTGTTTGCCTTGCTGGACCTCACACAATCAGCCTTGGCCCATGGATCCAGCCTGTCCAGATCCCTCTGCAGAGCCTTCCTGCCCTGCAGCAGATCAACATTCCCACCCAACTTGGTCCTGACTGAGGGTGTCCTCATCCCCTTTTCTAAATCATCAATAAAGATGTTAAACAGGCCCCAGTACAGAGCCCTGGGGGACACCACTGGATCTGGACACCAGCTGGATCTGACTCCATTCACCACCACTCCCTGAGCCTGGACATCCAGTTTTCATCCAGCGAACAGTGCACCCTGTCCAGCTCCTGGGCAGCCTGTCTGTCCAAAAGAATGCTGTGACAGTGTCAAAGGTTTGCTAAAGTCCACGTGTACATCCACAGTCTTTCCCTAATCCACTAAGCTGGACATCTTCCTCTTAGATGGCTCCATGGACAGCAGAAGTGGATATATTGTTGCATTATGTATATGGACATATTTCATGGGGAAAACGGATGGCCTTAAGGCTAGGAGGATCTGCGTGACAGAGTAGAATCCTTCAGCATTTTTGCAACTTGAGAAGTGTTGTTTTCTTAAAAGTACTATCTCCTGAGAAAGAGTTGTCAGTAGCCAATTTTCTGCTTGGTAAAAAGAACAGGGAATGTCTGAAATTGTCAAAATATCCCATCTGAATTATTTATAAAGATTTTTTTTCTTGTTAAATAGCAAGCTTAAACTGTCACTTTAGAAAACTCACGGGAGAAAGAAAAAAAAATCCAAATGATTTTTTTTAAATTACCAGGAAAACACTTTCACTCATATGAACCAATAGGGTGGGGTGGCTTTTGTTGCGATTCCCCAGAAATATTGAATATTCTTCTTTTCTTTTTAATCCCTAATGAGCTTGGAAAAACATTTGCCTTCATGAATTTTCACAGGATCAGAAAATTCCCTGTCCCAGAAATCTGCAGATTAGAAGACAGACAGGCTGAGGATGCTCTGTGAGAGGAGGCAATGATATTTTTCAGTGTCAGAGTTTATTTGTAACAAGGAGGTAGGTATGATAACAGTTACATTTATTGGGCTTTCAGGCAGAGAGACAGATGTAGATAGATACAGGTAGTTATCACATTATTTTCCAACTTCTGCAAAAAGGGAATATATTTTATACAGCTTACTTTAGAAATAGCACAAAGAAAATATGGTTCGTACCCTGAAGAACTGGGACATTCATTTCCAAATACACTAAACAAGAAATTTTACATAAAGTAGCTCCAACAAGAGTTCAATCTCAAAACAGCCTTGAGTGGCTTTGTTTGCTTGTTTGCATGTGTTATTGGAATGGAGATTCTTAGGCTGGCAGTCACTGACAAAGCTTCACAGAAGGGTTTGTTAGGGGGGATTTGCCTCACAGGGAGACATGCTGGTAGGAAAACAAGGGAATGAGCAAATATAGGGCTGCATGGCCCTAATCCCTCAATCCGAAAATTGAAAAAAAAAAAAAAAAAAAGAAAAAAAGAAGAAAAAAAGGAAGGATTGAAATAAGTTATTTTTCTAGTAAAGGGAGAGAAGGAAGAAAGAAAGAAGGACATGGGGTACACTGCACAGATGATAATAGAGAATATTTATGACCCAGAAAGCTATTTTTATTCTTCTGCTCCTCTCCCACCCTTTACTGTAGAGGCTTTTCTTACAAATGTTTCCTTGACCTATAAAATCCCATACTCTTCTTATCCCCAAGAACATTATTTAATCAACTCTTTACAGCAACAAACACATACATTCCTTCAGTATAATTCAAACAGACATTTTGTAATCCAAAACACACCAGAAATAATGTTGCCCATTCCCTTGTATTCAGGAGTCATCTTTTGTGTAATTATGAAGAAAAACTGCTGGAAACAAATTGAAAAATGTAATAATTGGTTTGCTTCCCATGATTTACATGAAGGGTACCCTGACAGCACAACAGCATTACTAATTATGATGATACAAATCAAATTCCCTTTGAGGCTGGTCTCCATCTCACTGCAGCCAACTGTAAGAGAGATATTTAAGAAAATCACCTATTACTCGTCACATCAGTGCAACCACAGCCAGCATCCTACACTGGACTAGTGGTCTCTCTGACAACCTCCCAGACTATACAAACTGCTGGTGAGCACTGTGTTAACTCAGCCTGTCACCAGCTGTCCATTCTACCACTGTAATTCAAAAGGGTGGAGTATCTGTGATCTCTTACAGGAAAACCCCACTCAGGGAAGACATCTCTCCAGGTAGATGTTATAAACTGCCATGCAGTCTCCCTTCTAGGTCTGCTGTAATTGACAGATGTTGTGACTCCCATGGCAAATAAAAAGGGCATTCTGGTCAATGGAAAGTTGAACATGAGTCAGCTGTGCCCGGGCAGCCAGGAGGGCTAAGCATGTCCTGGGGTGCATCATCAGCTGTGGAGGAGAGGGGATTGTCCCACTCTGCTGTGCACTCACCTTGAGTCCCATGAGCAGTTTTGGGCACCACAATATAAAAAAGACATTAAACTGTTAGAGTGTGTCCAAAGGAGAGCCATGAGAATGGTGAAGCATCTGAAAGGCAAATCTTATGAAGACTTGCTGAGATCACTTGGTTTGTTCAGCGTGGAGGAGACTAAGGGGAGACCTCATTGTGGTGTTCAACTCCCTCATGAGGGGCAGCAGAGAGGAAGGCAGTGATCTCTTCACTCTTGTGACCAGTGACAACTGGAAAAAATGGCATGAAGCTGGATCAGGTGAGATTTAGGTCGGATATCAGGAATATCACTCAGAGGGTGCTTGGGCACTGGAACAGACTTCTCAAAGAAGTGGCCACAGCACCAAACCTGAAAGAGTTCAAGAACATTTTGGACAATGCTCTCAGACACATGGTGTGACTCTTGGGGTGTCATGTTCAGGGCCAGGAGTTGGATTCCATGATCCTGATGAGTCCCTTCCAACACAGCATATTTTATGATTCTGTGAAAATTGAGGCTCAGTATCCAGGCACAGACCCAAAACATGTCAGCAAAAGCTTGGGCTGGCACAGGAATGCAAATCAAAACCACATCAGGTCTGTTATCAAGGCAGAGAAAGCAGACACTGCACACCACAGCTCCCAGCTCTGACACTGTCTGTCAAGAACATCAGATTTTTTACTCCAGGTCATTCTCTCTGGAGTGCTGCAGAGTATCTACTATGTCCGTTGTTCCTCCACATGCACAGTTGAGGTTCAATTCTTAGGCTTTTATTTAGGAATACAATTCACAGAAGACTTCCCTTTTAAAGAATAAATGTTTCAAGGTTTGTCTCAGGATGTTTGTTTCTGATCTAAGGGATTGCTAAGCACATACAGCACTACAAACACATTTTCCAGGAGACCATCATGGACTCAGGATGTGCTTATGCCAAAGTGGCACATAATTACTGTTGTTCTAGAAGATTTTTTTCCAGATTATTTCTTATCCTTATATGTCTTCATTTCTATGCAGTGCAAAGTAACAGGATGACTAGCATTTGAGGAAAAAGACACTATTTTCAGATCAGATACCAGCTGTCAAGTTAGATAGAGACTACTGCATCAGAAATTTTACAGCCCAGTTCACAAAAATTTTATGTGTCTGTAATTCATGTTTTTGTGTGAAATAGTTGTTCGAATATGCCATGCACAGTGTGCCAAACAACTACAGGCATAAAGACCAGTCAAGGATTGTCTTGGGTCAAAGAATGGTCAAATACATTCTAAAAATAAGAAATGCATAAAGTTAAAATGCCTCTTATTTCACTGGTGAAAAATCTGCATGTAAATTCTTAAATTGAACTGTATTTCTCGTATTTATTTTAAAAAAACAACCCCAAGGCACACGGACACAAACATACTGTTTCATTTCATTGAGTGTCTCAGAGAGAAGTGACATGGAACAACCAACAGAGAAATTATTTGGTTTTAAAGTAAGATTTTAGGACCAGATCTTTTGTTTATCCCATGTTGTCTCTGGAACTCTCCAGATCAAAGGCCTCTGTTGAACAAGCTTCTCTATGAAGCCCCAAATGAAGTCTAAACTCTGGCATATTTCAGGAAGAAAAAGTTGTTTAAGGTTGTTATTCCTAGGACAAACTGATGAAGAAGTGTCTGGCTCAAAAACAAAAACAAAAAACCTCAGAAAATCTGATCCACTTTCCATTTTATTTTTTGTGAAAAAGACATTCACATTATATATAGAAGCATGCAACAGGTTCTGATTAGAAAATTATATATAACTTCTGCTGACCTCAAAGGTTCGATCAATCTTTGAATTCAAATCACAAATAGGTTGAACTTAATAACACAAAGACATTTTGAATGCAGTGGACAAGGAATAAATTAATAATAGGGGATTTATGCTGAATGTGACTTTTTTACTATAACCATAGCATACACTCAGAGCTATAATAAAAATGCTGTACCAAACTTTTTTTTTTTTTTCATTTGCAACTGAATAATATTAATCTCATCTGAAAAGTAATGGTTATAACAAAACTAACTGTAGTGCAAGCAGTCAGCATTTTCTGGTCTAGCAGTTCCCAGAAGCACTGTATTTTGGAGGCAATCTTTGTAGAATAAGATCAGAAATGCAGAGACATCTTCCAAGTTCTGATAAATGTAAGAGTAACAGATATTGTGGGTGTTGATCACCTACCAGCTCTGCTCTAATGAAGATAAACTTGTAAACTTACATCCAAGCAAATTTGAAACTGGCATCAATACGCTCGTATGCATTTTAATTTCAGCTCTCAAGCATGCAAGTACTGGTTTACTTGACTTGTTCAAGTCTCTGTGTCATTGCCATGGTCAGCCTTTTTCTTCCAGGTCCTCACTTTTTGCCCAATACTCTTGAATTTTCAGTCAGTTGCTCAGAAGAATTAACCTGCCATTTAACCCTCAGTTATGCAATTAAGAAATACCAGCATGGTTAGAAAATATTTTATAAAAGAGTAAAGGAAACATATTTCTGGGAAAAAAAAGGATATGGGCTTTATTGTAATGTTAAGGGCTCCTGTAATGATATTTTTTCTTTTCTAAACTACTTAAGCAAGACAAAATGAGACAACTGGCAATTTATTAATTTATTCTCAATAGAGAGAGCTCACATAGCTACAATCTGTAATGGATGCAGCCACGTGGTCAAACCTGCTGAGCAGTAAGAACTGTAGGTCAAATCCAGTAACACACACTGGTTTACACTGGAAGATGAGGTCTACTGACAACTGTGAGACCATGCATATGTTTAAAGTGCTTTCCTGGACACCAGCCACCAGTGCATCCTACAGGAGTAGCATGTTCTTCCTTTCAGGAAGAGAATGACAGACAAAAGTTTCTAAATATGAATCTTAATGTTAGATGGTGTCAAATCAGAGCAGCCTCGCTCATATGAACAGAGATGTCCTGATTTTTGTTTTACCAGCTGAGGCACTAGGTCATTGCATCCATCCACTTGATGCTATAAATCTACCCATCTCTATGCTCAGTTAATTGGATGCAGAACACTATGCATTTCATTTTCTCTCTCTTTTTTCCTTGATTTAAATTCTTTTTTTTCTTCTCTTTTTGGCAAAGTGCCCTTATTATTTTGTATCCTAAAGCATTGGAGGTTAATAAAGAGAGCAAATGGAGAAGGAGATGGAAAAAGAGTTTGTTTGTACTTCACTCTCCATTGGGCCATTATGTCTAAATCCATTATGCAGTTTACCTGATGCTGTGTTCAGAGTAACTGAATGCTGTAGTTCTTTTTAATACTGGTATTTTCTTAACACAATTTAAATTAAACCTTTATTAGTCTGGAGAAGGCTGAGCACGAAACAATAGTAGCTCTGGGAGAGTAATTATTTCTGTTCCATTGTCTGAGATGCTAGGGCTTTTGATTAGTTACACTATACAGTACATAACAGCTAACCAGCCTCACCATGGTTAACAATACACAAGATTTTCGCTGTCCCAGCAGCACTCCAAGTGCTTCTGAAATGTTGGCTCTGTCTTTAATCTTGTTATTCACAAATACCTCTAATTTTCTGGAGTGTGTGTGAAAACTACTGTACTGCCAGCAGCATAGAACATCATGCGTCAGGCTCTGTTGGGAAGGGATCTCTGTAAAATGGATGCATGAAGCTGTGGGTTGTAAGCCATTAAGCTTTCTCAGTACGCTTCTAATGAGCTTATGATAGCCTCACAAAATGACTGCTTTTACTGCAGCCTAGTAAATTACAGTATGTACAAATTAAATCAGTGGGACCCAATGCAAGCTGTTCCTCATCAGGTTCAACACTTCTTTTAAGATGTGAAAAATTATGACATACTAGAACAGCTATATGTTTCAGTCATGTCATATGCTGAAAGTGTGTAGTGTGCTCAGCTAATTTCTACAATTATCCGTATAACACTTCTCACTCTGTCCCACAGAAACCAAGTACTTCCTCTCTTATGCTGTTCCTTCATGTTTCAAAATTGGTGTTGTAATGCATGTGAATAATAAATTTGTCTCGACTATTAAAAGTTAAAAGCCAACAAAGTAGCTCTCTGAGGCCTTGATCCCTCTCCCATGGAGGCCAGTGGCAAAATCCCAACTGATTTTTTTTGAACACTTACAACCTTCTGCATTGCATTAAAACCACTTTTCTATATTACCTCTTTGGCAGTCACAGGCCACCATTAAAAATGCTAATAGAAGTTATTTCTACATCTTCACATATTGCCTTGATTCTTTCTCCTGTCAGTTTTATTTTGGTGTGACCTGAGTGGATTAGCTCCTGGTGTTCAGCACTCCAAGCAACACCCCTATGAAAGAAACCTTTTGGGGCACTGGTATATATGTTAATGGAAACACGTTTCTCTCTCTCTTTCTCCAGCTTTCTTGCTACTTCTCTTTTAGTACCATGGCATCTGAACAATATTAATTACAGTTTGCTAAATAGTCAGAACAGTTTTTGAATTACTACTTAAGTGTTGCTCGAAGTAGAACTGACTTGGCCCTGCTGAACCAATTTACCATACCTGAAGACAGCTTTGTGTATATTTTTACAGAGCAGTTCATGGCATCAAGGTGTAAATTCCTCAGAAAGTATCCTAAGGTCAATGGTGACATTAATCCTCTATAAACATGATGTACATTTGTAAAGACTGTGCAGAAAGCAAGACGACTTTTACCATGGAGGCTTGAGTCTGGACAATAACCCCCAGACATCCTGCAGGAGGTGATGGCGTGTAAACAAGCTGGCAATTCAAAAAAGTGTTCCAAGAGTTGCTCTCAGCAGCCTTTCCCAGGCCATGGGGCACATGTCTCAGCCTTGTCCAAGTGTACACAGGAAGGAACACTGGCTGCTCCTCCCTTCAACGCCATCCTCTGGTTTTGGGGGGTCCTCATCTGGTCACTCCTTGGTGCCTCTAACTCTTCTGCAGTTTAGTTGAGTGACTGTGTATGGACAAAGCAAAGGGAAGCTTGGTGAGTTTTTAACAGAAGCCTCATCCTCAGGAAGTCCTGTGTGTGTTTCTGGACTCTTACTGAAGATTATATAAATCAGCATATATCCCCAAAGAAATTGTACAGGTATTGATGGCCGTATCTAATAATAACATAAACTGACAAAGTTGCACAACAAGGACATCATTAGCAACTTCCAGCATCTGAGAAAAAGTATCAGACCCCTTTCCCCATATGAAGCAATGAAATTTAACTACTCATAAAGAGAATAATGGCTTTTGCCTTCCATGTTTCCAAGTCTTCTGCTCTCCATTCTCAAGCTTTCTCTAAAACCTCCAGAGTTAGAACTCACCTTCAAAAAGCTGACAATATGTTGTCTTCCTATTCAAGCATCAAGAAAAACAAACATCACGAGTAACACATTATCCATAAATTTTCTGAAATTAAAATTAAAATAAAACTGAAAAAAAGAGCAACTAGACTGTGAATACATTAAAGCAATGCTGACTACAATGAAAGGGAAAAATAAAATGAATATTGTTGCTACATAGCCATATCCCCACCACACTCAAAATTAATACATACATGCCAAACTGGAAAGCCTGTTAAGAAAACCATTTAGGATTGTAAACAAAAATGTCAGCTAACCAACCAGTCAACCAACCAACCAACCAACCATCAGTACTATTAATAATACCTATACGTTAAATTAACTAGTGTAATGAAAATTAATGTCAAGTGATTTTATAAACATCTAGGAAAACTTGGCATGATATCAGTTTCTCTTCCTATTGAAATGACAGCACTTTTCAGCAACTGCATTGCAGATGGCAGCAGTATTTGTGGCAGCTTTCTAGAATCCACAGCTTTAAGCCAGAAGGATATATTAGGTTTGTTCATTTTTCATTTACATATTGATCTGAATACAAGTAAAAATATTGGAATACTGACTACTGTGTGACTATTTCATATATTTGTGAAAATACACACGCATAGACACTTATATGCAGCAAATAAGGGGGGGGGGTTTCCTCCTTTTTTTTTGTTTATATGTCTGCCTCTCAGCTGCTAGGCTGTGTGTGGCATTAATTGACATCTGAGGGATCCTGTCCTCCACCACATATAATAGGATGTTATATAGTTATAAACAAGTAATTCAGCTTTCCTGTCTGCCTTCCTTTCTTTTCTTCCTTCTTTTCATTCTTCTTGCCTTTTTTCCTGTTCTCCTTTAATCCTTCTTTCCTTATTTCCTTCCTCAGCCATGTTTTAAAACCTGGCATCATATACCATGCATATGTGAAACATCAGAGATGATTAGTACAGACAGGAGATCGGAAAATCATGAAGCACTTCTGAAACCCTGATAGGAAGTGACTCTTCCTGGCTGCTGATTTATTGATGCTGACAACTTTAGCTTTTTTCTCATTTTTAAAAAAACTGAAAGTACCTTGGTACTAGGAAAAATACTGAAGTCAAGTAAATAATGGAAAAAACCTCACAAACCTCTGTAGGCTTGAATGTCCCTGTTCCCGAAAGAACCTGCATGTGTAGCTGAAAAAAACCCAACAAAACACAAACAAACAAACAGAACAAATAAAAACAACAACAACAACAAAAACACACCAAAAAACCCCCCAGAAAAACAGAAAAGGTTAAAAATGAAAGGCTTTCAGAGATGCTTCTTTACAAGTATCTAGTATAATTTTCAGATGCTTACAAAGATCCAGCCCAGAAGGTATTTTGTTTCTTTAGAACCAGAGCCAGTATTTTTCAACTTCTGTTAAGTCAAGATCTGGAAATAACACCACCTTTTCAAAGCTGTCTTTCAATAGCCACTGACAAACTGGCTAATGAGGACATTTTACTTTGAAGTGTCTGGAGAGAGCTGAGCACATGAAGTAGCAATTTTAAAGGTGAAAATTTTGTAGATATTTTCTTTTAAAGGGCATAAGATAATTGCCCTTTTTAACTAGCCCTTTAAAATCACATGCAGACCTGTTTTAAGTCCTGTTAACAAACGGAAAGATGTAAATAATGTGTCATAGGATTGTGAAATCTACCAAGAAACTAGAAGTTTTCCACACTCTGTTTACTCTGGTAAACACCCTGCTTTCACTGGTAATTAGGTCCATTCATGATGACAACACATAAATAAAAAGAATGTGATTTTACCCCATAAAAAAAAGACTAGGAATGAATACTGCGAAGTAAAGGATTAAGGAAAAAAAATCAAGTCATAAGGACAACTCAAACTTTTATAGTATTTAAGTGAAGAATATGACTTTTGAGCACTTAAACATGTTCACAGACAGAAAAGCTCAGAACCACGGATGTTTGAGAAGAGTTATGCTCTGGCTTCAGTGGCGACCACCACACATGCCTTCCCTATTCTTCATCTCTGGTGGGCCTGGAGCCTTAGGCTCTGATTATACCAGCAATTTAAGGAGTTCCTGACCATCAAAGTGCAGTGAATATTGCTGCATTTTTAGGGTCCTTGCACTGTCTTAGCCCTGGTCAACTGAGTAGTCCCACAAACTTTTCTCAGGCACATCCTGTGAGTTAGGATGCTCAAGGCAGTTTGCATGTACCCTGCTCTGGAGAGCAAGAGATTTGTAGTGTGGAAGTAAACTTCTGAATAGCAAAGCCTTTGAACATTACAGAGGCAGCCAGCTGGCCTCCTTGAGAAAAAATATTTGTTTGGGTAGCACAGACAGACA
This sequence comes from Sturnus vulgaris, assembly GCF_052056855.1. Classification (NCBI taxonomy): domain Eukaryota; kingdom Metazoa; phylum Chordata; class Aves; order Passeriformes; family Sturnidae; genus Sturnus; species Sturnus vulgaris. Next base: position 119,688,721 of record NC_142243.1, on the reverse strand, counting down.
CTGTAAATAGCTGCCACATACTCAGGCTTGAATGCAGCACCAGTTCATCAGCAATTTGGACCTCATCTGTCTTATGAGTAGAAGAACTGCAAGAAACATCACTGTAAGATACATTGTTTGGGTTTCCATTATATTCTCCACGACATATTTCTCACAATAATAACAATTTCACCTTTTTGTGTTCAGGTGTCTGAACACCATGTTTAGATTTTAGTGTGGCCAAAGGACCCAGCTAAGGCCATGTTTGCTCAAACACATGCATATTCTTTAGTTGTTGTACTATAGCTTAATCCTGCAGATAGCTGCAGCAGCAAAACTCTACAGCTCTCCTGAGTGTCCCAAAATATTTTCCCTAAAGGTGAAAGCCAAGAGGAATTTCTGGTGTGTTCTCTACCTGATAAAGAATCCAGAAAAAAATTCCACTGAAATCAGTGCCTGAATTCATTATCTCCACTGAGTCGATGAATTTGCACATGCAGCCAAAGCTGCTGAGAGAGCCAAATTCTCAGCTGGTGTCCATTGACTTTCATGGAGATAGGCCAGGTTGCATTGGCTGGGGATTTTGCCAGAGCTGTTGACAAAAAGACACAGATGAAGAGTCAGCTATGTGAGGCTTATAGTTAACTTGGCAAATTTAGGAGTAGCCAAAGCACCACTACAAGCGATATATTTACTGCAAAGTACAACAGGGGAAAAAAAATATATTCAGAAGATGAATATTTCTAATCTTCTTAGAAACCATAATGATATGTTGGAATGAGATTTTCCCATGTGGAAACCACAGTAATGATGCCTTAGTTTTGTCATAAATGACTGCTTTTAAATTGCCCCCTTTCCTTCTGCACTAAGATTAATAACCATAGCAGTAACCCAAGAAAATCACATGCTTTTTTGGGAAAAATCACACTCAACAGCACAGTAGACCACTTCCATCATATGAACTTCATGCCTCAAACTACGGCCTATGACCTCTTACAGGGCAGGGCCCTGGAGCTCCCTCCCTACCTCTGTGCTGAGAGCTTCATATGAAGAACTCCTGCAGAAGCCATTTCTCAGTGTTCCACCCAACAAAGGAAAACTAGAGATTCCCTATAGAATCTACGTATGGACTTGATTATGGTATCAAATTTTCCAAAACTCAAGCATACATGTATCTTCTGATTTTGCATTAACCCTTTTCAAAAGAAGACAAACTGGAAATTGCAGAGGATAAAACCAGACATACTGTAGAGATACACAGCCTATGTGCTGGCAATGGGAACTTCTCTGAACCTGAATACTGACTGCTGCATAATTTCTGGACGTTTCTAAGGAGACAGCTGACACTGACAGCTACTGGAAACATAATACTGAAGGGAATGAATATTGGTCTCATCTAACGTGGTAGGCACACTGGTCTTGAAAAACTTAATCTAAAGAAAAAATAAATGCTTGCACAAATTTGTCTTTTATCAGTGAAATAATCCAACCATTTCATATACTTCTATATTTATTAATGAATATTTAATGAAGCATACATCATTAAAATTATCCTTCAGTGCAAACAGAGAGGAGGGACTTGAAAGTGCTGTGCCATGTGATCCATGGTAATGGGCTGAGGCATTTACTCCTCTGTCCTTTTCCACTCACTAGGTGTCTGATGTTGCTTATGTGAAGTTCCTTCTATAAACAAAAAGTAGACATATATAAAGGCTATTGTGCCTCTGCTACAAATTACAGTACGAGATAGGCTAGTCACAGTAAAAGTACAAACAGTGTTTTATCGTGTTGAACTTTGAATAGCCTCAAAGAGTTAATAAATAGAAAATAATTACTAAATTTATTAAAAACCTTTGTTCTCCCTTAATGCCCTATATTTGTACTACTCAGGCTTTAATTCTAGTCTTTCACAGATATTTTCCCCTTTTGTGTGGTCTTCCCAGACTTGCATTAAAGTTGCATCCTTCTGAAATACATGAAACTTCATGATACAAAAAATTGATCTGCTGCTTCTCCCCTCCAGATAGCCACAGAAGCAATCAGGAGCCACAAACATGCATTTGAAGTGTATGCTTGTAAAATGGTGCTGGATCGTTCTTGAAATGAACATCCTTTAAATATTCAGCACTTTCAAAAGTCTGAATTCATCATTTTCAGCAGCCAAAATATAGAGTCATGTGCTCAGTTTAAGGAAGTGCTTTGTTCAAGATCACATCATCAAATGGTTGTAGAATTAGTCAAAAACTCAAAACAGCAGTGAACTTGACTTTGCAGATTTTAGTACGGGCTATATAGATTTTTTTGTGGGTATATTCTCTCAAAAGATCCTTGTATTAATCTCCACAGAGGTTTGAACAGATGAGATAGTCTCTGTGTATATTTTTGATGGATCCACTACCTCTTCTAGTTCAATTTGACTTTACTTATAACCCATCACCATTGTGTTAGTGACTTTGTTTGAAAACCAATTTTTTTTTAAAAGTGAATATCAAAGCTCACCAAAAGAGGTTTTCAGCTCCCAAAACCCATCAGTCTTCACTACCATCAACAGTCTTTAGAAAATATGCTGCTTTGAGTCCTCTTAGTTTGACAGTAATTGTATAGCAGTGACCTTCAGTCAAGGCTTAGAGATTAAACAGAAATATCAATCCTTCCAACACTCTTTTTGAGTTTTTGTTTGTTTGTTTGTTTGTTTGTGTGTGTGTGTTTTTTTGTTTTTTGGGGTTTTTTTAAATTTTAATTGTTGTAGAAAAAAAATTAGGGATAATGGTTTTAAACTAACAAGCATAGACTGATACTGGGACAAGGTGCCCATAGAGATGGTGGATGTCCCACCCCTGAAAACACTCAAGGTCAGGTTGGAAGAGGCTCTGAGCAACCTGATCTACTTTCAAATGTCCCTATTCATTGTTAGGACATTGTTGGACTACATGGCATTTAAAGGTTCCTTCCAACCCATACTTTTCTCTGAATACCACTCTTAAAGAATTTACCCTGTAGTTTAAATACACTGTGAAATAACCAGGCCACCCATAGTCCTTGATACAGATAATGCTCATAAGCATTCTTAATAATGCTTTATACTCTCTCAGAAATATATGAGTAAAAGCATCTGCTAAACTACTAAACTTATAAAATTATTGCAGAACAACTATAACTCTCAGTTGCAATTAAGTGTCATGTTACTAATCTCAAAAAATATTTTTTTTTAACTGAAAGACATTGCTTTGTAATGGTCAGAGTATTAGACTAAAAAGTGGGAATCACTAACATTTTTAGGTAGCTCTGAAGCTGAGTCATTCTTTTAGGAAAGCACTTAGTCCCTTTATAACATTTTTCCCTATATCTGATACCAATTTCTTGTTGATTTCCCAGCAGTGCAATTCCATCTACTTCAGTAGAAGACTTTATGATTTACGCTAGCATAAATGAAAATACAATCAGGTTCCTCATTTTAAAGATGAAAATCACAGTTATCATTCTCCCTTTGGGAAATGTAAGGATTAATTAGTATTACTCTGAGCTCGTGAGGTGTTTTAAAAATATATAGTGGTAACAATGATAAATATTATTCCTTTTGTGCTGAAAGTTCATGCCGACATGCAAAAATATTTCAAGTTAGGTCAATGTAGCAGTAATTTGAGAAGGTGAAGGTCTAACTTCTTGATAATGGAGATTTACAACCTTGTGAGGTTTCTCTACCTTGAAATAATATTAATTATAATAATTCATTCTTTAAATCTTACTTATTCTTCCCATTTAAAAAGTTAATAATAAATCTATTTTAAACATTTTAAATACATCTGAATAAGAAATAACCATATAACTTAAGGTAACCTTCCCTTCCTGAATCCAAAGGCAGTTTTTATTCCATTCTGGCAAAGAGGCCTAAAATAATGAATTATTAACGCCTGCATCCATTTTAAAGTCTCTTTAGAAAAGAGATAAAAGAGGCCTTGTTATAAATGACAATTAGATCTACCATCTATGCAAGATCATAACCTAAGTGTAGCAATATTCAAGAGGAAAAAGAAAATTAACAATTTTGAAAATAAATTGTTAAAATAGACACAGATATTATCAATGAATTTTCTAATTTAAAGAACAAAATGTCTCTTCACATAAATTTGGAGCTGGGGTGAGTTGAAAACATGAAAACCTATCAGGATAGCATACAAAATACTGAAAACAGTGGGTTTTACTGAGTCCTTATAACGATTTTATACCTGAGTATCTGAAGGTAAGATAAATCTTCCATACTGCAACTGAATATTAAAAGTCATGAAGAGCAAGACACAACAAATGTGGTGGCCTTCAAACAAGATTGCAAAGAAGCCATAAACACCTGCAGTTACCTGCTCAAAATGAAACTCATCCCAGGTCACATCATTCATTTGCCCACTTTAACTTTGTCTTAAGTTACACCAATCAGAGGAGCAATATGAAACTGTGCCTGGGAAATATGCAAAAACCAATATTGTACTGTAAAGCCTTGTAGCAGTCATCGAAACAGAAATGGCAGTTTTGTGTAAACACATCTGAAGGAAATAAAGTGCACTTTGCTATTGTTTGTACCATGGGATACAGGAGGTTTGTAATCAATTGCCTGGCTTTGTCCATCAAAGTGTCAACTGATGATCAGGTAGGTGCTAATTTTTCAATTCTGCCCTTTTGAAATGGGAGCCCCACATACCAGCAAAGATTTATATTAGGGTTTTGCATTAGTCTTATGAAGATGAATATCAAGTTAGGAGTCATAAGTTAGGAGTCATGCTCTGGGCTATGTTCTGCACAGTTCCCAAGTCAGGAGCATTTAATTGCAAGTAATGGAGAGCTAGAAAGGCAAATTATTAATCCTATCCTGGTTTCTGAGTAAGTAAAAGAAGCTAGAGCACACCTGTATCATTTTTATTTTCTCAGCTGCATGATGCTAAAAAGCTGGACCTGGACTTTATAGCTTTAAAGGTCTTTACATATCAATCATCCAATTAATTTCAAATTAATATTTTTGCAACTTTTTTTAAGTTTAAAAGGCCCTGCAGATTTTTACGCGCTTTGTTAACTAAGGTATGTTTAGACAAACTTTTAAAATTTTGCAAACATGCCTACAAAAATTTTATATTGATGCCAAAACACACTTCATATACAAATGAAATTCATTCTCTCGAGCAACATGCATATGTCTGTCATGACTGAGATTAAAGTTGCATCAGGATAGATTTCTTTCACGTACACTGAAAAGCTTGGGCATTAATGCAACCTGAAATTTTAATATAGTGCAAAGACAAGGAAAATATATGCAAAATCAATTACTGTGTGATGTCTGAACCTTGGTCTAGTTCATCTAAGAAACTCCTCCTCTGTTTGCATCCTGTCAATAAGAAACAAACAAATAACAATATAGTACAACATCATGAGAAAATCAAACATCTTCCCCTTGCACTGTGGGAACACATCTATAGAAGACAGAGCTGGGAAAGAAAGAATAAAAATTCTACTGACACTCAGAAAATGAATGTGGTTTATGACCCCACTGAGAATAGGTGCAGACTTTGCATTTTTTACTCCAATTTCATTGAGTATTTCTGTTACATTACTGATTTTCCCCCTCCAAATTAAATATATATATGTGTGTATATATATATATATATATATGACAAAAATGAACACTGATATGTCTGCATTTTATTATTTGCACATTTTTTCCTAGGAGATGTTAGCTGAAAAAAAAGAAATTATCTACAAAATACAATCATAGAGGCTCATGATGAAGGTAATTGACATGTTGAATGTTTTAGGTTTCTTCCGGGTTCATGAGCTGGACTTTAGGTCCCATGAGCCATTTCTTAAGGCTGGGAAATGAATAGTGTAGGCATCAGGATCTGTGCCTACACGCTACCCACAGGCACTTAGAATTAAGCACCTGAGATGCCATAGCAGAAATAAATCTTAAATCCTAGTGTCACAGACTGTCTTATCTGTATGTCAGCAGGCAGTTTTGACTGTTAGAGCCTGGGCTTGCACACCTGTAATAGCAAACTACATGGATATTTGGGAGCCATTGATAAACCCTGTGCTGTTCTGTACTGCACTGTTGCCAGGGCTCTGCTTCTTGCTGGGAAGGCACTTACATGGTTAGGGATCTGTACATTCCTCTTCAGGATTGTCAAACATGGCTTTCATCATATAAAAGAGAAAATTGACGATCAGCTATGGATGATAGGGTAGGTAAGATAGAAAATAAGCAAGGGGAAATGTGAGATCTATGAAATATAAGAAAACTTTAACCACATATGATGTTAAATCATCAACAATACACATGCATCTTCAAGAAAGAGCAATAAACCTCTTCTGAGTTGCTGAATGTCATTATTAACTATTGTTATTGTTATTCTCTATGCTTTTCTTAAAAGTTTATTAAATGGTAGTTCAATCTTTATTTGTAGGCATTTAATTAAATGAATAGATTTATTGCACACATTTTTATTAATTGACCAGTGTCAGGTAGCCATAAGGAAAAGGCAGGTCTAACATACAGCTCTTCAGTTTTTAAATGTCATCATTACAACATTTAGCAATTTCCTTATTAAATTCTATACTCTACCTTAGCCCATAAATAAAACAGGAGGTTACCCCAAATATATAAGAGAATGAAGTTTAACAGTATTATGAAATGAGTAAGGATACAAGCTAAGAATAAGGAAAGAAAAAGAAGAAAAAGCAAACAAATTAAAATAACATGATACACTGATTTATATGACATGTTAATCATCTATTATTTATCCTAAGTGCTTTTTGAATTCTCATCTAATTTCACTATAGCATCACAGATAGACTTTAGTCACCTTTTCCTGAATGTTAATAATTGATAAGCGATATTTAGCTTGCAAAGCTGATGCATACTCTTTGGAAAGCCATGCATTGCACTGGCTTCTCCCCTTGGGTGAAATCTGCTCCATCTGCATAAAATCATTGTATAAAGCTTTGAGGGTTTTGGGAAGCAGAATTCTTCCAACCAGTATCTACAGTCCTCACAGCTCATCCTTACATTTTGTTCCTGGCTTACCTTCTCTGTGGCTTTCAACATCTACTTATAGACTCTTTTTTTCTGTGCACATTACTGTTTGTCTCATCATTTTTCCTTCCAAGGGCCTAGAAAGACTGAACATTTCAGAGAAGAGCGTGCTGGATGTTTACACTAATATAAATTTCACTTCAAGTGCTTGTAAAATGGATGCCCATAGCACTGCCAATTATTCTGGGAATCACAGTGGAAATTACTGATGAGGATTATGAAGGCTCTAATGAGGAGAACTTGGTGTCAACAAAGAGCTATCCAGATTCACATCAGCTGAGAATGCACCCGGGGGGTTAGGGAAGGCAGGGTGAATATTCAGTGTAGATGTGAGCAGTACATTTTATGCTTACATTTGCCTTTACAAACTCACAGTATTCTGATTGAACAAGGATATTCAATGAACAACATTATAACTTCTGTGTTTCTCATGAGGCAAAATTTCACACTTTGACTAAGTGGATTTCATTAATTTTCACCTTTCGACTCAGAGGTGGTTTTGTTTTCTTTGTTATCTCATCCTGGGTATCAAGGAGAGAATAATTACAGAAGTCTTTACAACAGTTTATTGTGGTTACCTGCTGCTAAAGTTCTAGATAATTATATGGCTAGGTCTGTCCTGGCTATATTTCAATAACTATATGGACAAAAATCACCTCCAGGAATAAAATTTCTAATGCAACAAAATGTTCTGGGCTATAACAACTTACGCTACAAAACCTCATTTCTGATGTATGCACACGAATAAAATTTTGTGCTTGAATTCCATTTTCCATATATGACAGTAACTACTTAGCTTTATGTTTTTGCTCTTACCTAAGTCTTGTAATTCAACCGACTTGTTGTCAAAAATTTATACTATTCTTTTTTATAACTCAGTGAAGAACAAACTCTTAATTATAAATATTTTTTCTCTCTGTCTCTCTATGGATTTACCTTCAGAACTTTCTGTGTTGCCTAAGTTTTACTTGAGTCATACATTTACTGACATTTACTGGCATACTGGAAATACATAGATTAACTGGCAAGTGTATTGGTACTATTTTTTTTTTTTTTGCAAAGAGGAGAAATGGTTCACTAATTCTGAAGTAATTGTCTCAATTTGTGAAGCTTATTTTGATATCTTACTGACAAGATTAGAATGCCTATCAATTAGTCTTTCATCGCTGTTCCTCCTACTAAATGGTATATTTAGTAACCACGTGCTGAAACTGCTTGATTCAAAACATTCATTGTTGACTCTAAATATGAAAATAACTTAATTTCTCAACATGAGCTACTATCATAATGGACCAATCCCAGCTTAATTTAGTTGTATAAATATTCCCATTCAAATAATTTCATCAGTAATGGCTGCAAATGAACCATGAAATTTAGCTGTTTTCCAGTCAAGTATAATCTAGTGGAATATCTCATGTAGTTTTAGATCTTGATATAGATTTTTCTGATCCAGTTTATTGAGCTGTTTCAGACTGTATGTGCCAACCTGACAGAAGGATTTGGAGTTAATTCCTAACAATACAGATTAAAATTGGGACAGGAAATGTCATCCAGTTCTCTGGAGATTGAGCATGGCTCCCAGAGGAGTTAAATGCTTTCCTTTTCTATAGAAACTCTTAAAAAGTTATTTGAGTATTGCAAAATAATTAATTTCAAGAATTGAAAGGTAATGGTGAGAAACAATAGAATATTCTAAGCCCCATAAGTAGTCTAATGACTATTTCTAAACAAGCAGTTAGTAAAAATAGTTTGTTCTTTCTTAAATTTTATGGAGCTTAGTAAGGATGTAATACGTGGATCATGTATTTTTGGTCTCATCAAAATTCAATATCTGATGTTTACAAGTTTATTATATATGTCAGCAATTACCACACACAACATAACAACCAAAATGCCATAATATGTACAATTTGTTATACAAATAGGATTAGTACTCATAAATGATGAAAGGTAAAACAGGGAAGCCAAAACCAGTCACTGTCAAAATGATAATACATCTTCAATTAATTTCTTCAAGAGGTATTAACTTCAATTGCGATATTATAAGAAGTTATTTTAACATTATTTTTATGATTGGCCATAGGATGAGGTTTTTTAGTGTCATCATGTATTATTAACAGACCAACTCTGTATAAGGAAAACCAGTCTCTATGCCATTGATGTATTTCTGATATTTTACACAAAACTTGTGTTAAAATAATGTTACTAAAGTTTTAAGTCATTCCTCTTCACATTAGGTAATGCCACAGCTACAGCAGCCTGGACAGCCTCTGTTCAGTTCCTGGTGTATTAGTTGTCATTATTGACATGACATATTGGCATATTAACATGCTGGAAATAACATGTTTAGTTCCTTGACCACTACATATCTAGGCTTTCCACAAGATTCATGCCCCCTCCTCTACATAGGCCAGATAGTGCTCATTTATGAAGCATTCAATATTTGTTTATTTGAGTTTTTTTTTCCTTTCACCTATGGTCCAAAGCTGTGTATACACTGAATAAACCAAGCACTAAGAAATAATTTTTTTTCCCCTTGGGAGCATTACTATAGGAAACCTTCTGGCATCATCAAAATATCTCTCAAATAGGAATCCGCTTGTCTGCACAAAACCAGAAGAGTTCAGAAAAGTTCATTGTGCAACAAGCGGCTTACAGATGGGAATTTGAGGCATGCCAGTTTAAAGTCAACAGTGTGACTTAAATTTAGACTAATTTTTAAATTAACTGTTTTTCATATTGCATAACAATGCATAGAGCTGTTAATATCTGGTCCCATCTTCTGCCAACTTCTTTCATGGGTGTGAGTGTAACATCGATCTTCAAGCAAATATTTGCGTTGTAGAAGTCAGATTTCTGGCATCCACATGCAGCTCCTGGGATTTCAAAAAGGCAGGTCAAAAGAGAAGTTTCTACAGATGGCAAATGATTCTCAGGTTTTGGGTGGGCAGAAGAATCATAACTCTAGGGGAAGGTCTCCAAATGGCAGGGAGAGCTCAGCTCACTGGGAAAATGATGATCACCATGGCAGAGTGAAGAGCAGGATGGCATTGATGAAAGCCAGAAAAGGAACGGAGGGACACTGACAATGTGACAGCATAGATACCCCTAAAAACCAGACAAAAAGCGTGAGATGAGTGAGAAACAGAACATCAATCACAGTGCTGCAGCTACTCAAGACAGAAAAGGAATAAACATGCATGTATGCATAGGAGACCTTTCCAGGAGGAGGAAAGAGGCTGAGGAAAAAGGTGTGACTTTGAGTGATACAGACTTTCAAGACAGAAATTCCAGACAGTGCTAGACAATTATTTCAATTTAATTCAAACATTTTATATTGCATCAGATGTTGTGTCACTTATATTGTGTAAAAAGGTTGTGCAGAGGACTAGGAAAGTGCTCTGTTTACCTTGTCTGGGCCAATGCACTTCCTGAAGCATTTTCTCCTGAAAAACAGGACGAAGAGAAACATTACTTCCACAGTAGCACAAATGAGCTTGATGGGTTCTGGAAAACTTTCTGGATTGTTCATACTGGCAGAGAGAAAATGGGATACTCAAAAAAGGTGTCTTGTCTAAAAAGGGAAAGCAGTCCCAAATCAGGTCTCAAGAGTTCCAGGTAAGAGACGTTCCTGAAAAGTCAAAAGGAAGGTCTTTTGTAGTAGACGTAGTGAGACAGACTGCAGTTTTACTTGAACTGAAAAATGTTGATTTTCAATGCAATATGGAAAAAAGGTAAACATTGTAGAGACATAGTGGTTAGGAGGTTGATTTGTTTATAAACATCTTCAATCTGTCTCACTCAGTGCTTCTGGGGCTTCCCCTATTTAGTGAGTAATTTTGCTGTAGTTTGGTTGTTTTTGTTGTTCTTTAAATAAAACATTATCTTTAGAAATTGCTTGTCATTACTCTTTGTTTGGCAAGCTCACATCAAAAATGAAAAGAGGGGAAAGTGGTTTCACTTGGCCAAAGATGTTCGCCTGGAGCCAGCTGCAATGTGATCCTCCTCAGCACGATATGAGAAGTAGTAGGCTAGGAAACTCTGATGAAGTGCACAGTAAAGCAGTGGCAAATCACCTTTCAAATCCAAAAGTCCCAAAACAGCATAGTTCAATTTACCCTTCAGGGCAACTGAAACCCTGGAGGTCCGGTCATGACTGCAGTGCACAGTGTAGTATTGGAAATTTATTTTTTGTTGACTGTCATATCCTAGGATAGTATTCTAAAAGTTTAATGCCATGTAAGGAGATAGGCTAAGGAAAGGGAAAAGTGGTTTTATTTTTTAATAGAGTTGATTAGGTGCAATCCAGATTCCTACACATTAAGTCAGTAACTAGTTTTGGTTTTGCAGTGTAAGAAGGAGAAACCAAAGAGAGAATTGAGAAAAATACAAAATTGTGATGATTCCTTTGTATCAGTAGGATGGCAAATGGATGAACATTAAAGAGAGGTTTTTGTCCACTGAGTATTTGAAGATTTTAGATGGTCTAAAGGAATCTAACTATTGCTAGTAGACACTATCTTATCAAATATGCATACTTACTAGAAATTTGAAAACACCAATAGATGAGACATGGGGAAAGAGGAAATTCTAAGAATGGGCTATGAACAGGGAGAGATAATAATAAGCAAAGCAACAATCCTGAAATCAAGACTGGACAGAGCCAAACAGAGCTGTGTTGCAGTAGACCACAGTGGACACTTATGTAGGCACTGAGGAGACTGTATTCAGATAGGTTGTATTGAGTGTATAAAGGGGTCTGAAAGGTTGTCCTTCACTGATCCACACCTGCATGGAAAATTTGTCTTCAGGCCAGGCTCTGAGACAGCAAATACTTCCCCAGTAAATAACTAATCTTTATTTCCTTCAAAGTCTTTATTTGACTCTCCTACCTCCTGAGTCAATGCTGGGATCTTACAGAGAGGATTCCCACCAGAAGATAAATCATAATTGCAGGACCAGTATTTCCTTAACATATCTTGTTTTCTTTTAGTTACATGAAACGCTCATTAAACCAAGCACAACAGAAACATGAAACAAGAAAGTATTACTATCATTTCAGAACTAAATGCCAGGTGTCTAGAAAACAACTTTTCTTCAAGAAATGTCTCTGTTTAGAGAACTGTCTATGAAAATATCATTTTTTTCCAAAAGTCTTTCTCAGAAATTACATTAAATCCTTCCTCCCTCCCAACCCAGCCCTCAAACCCATGAGCAGTGAAGTATTTTCTCAAAGTCAATACGCTATTCACAGCAAGAAAAAACAAAACCCAAACCAAACCAAACCAAACCAAACCAAAAATACAAACAAAGATAATGTGGCGGCTATGTATAATTATGTCAATCAGTAATGCTTGCTTTAAAAATATATTTCCAGTAGATACACAACTCCTAAAGAAGAGACAATTTAATCACCTATCTCAGACTGAATATACAACTTTTTTCTTAAACACTGTCTCAAATTTCAGTGTTTATTTGGAAGGTATCAAACTGATTTGATGTTCTGAAAGAGATGAATTAATATTCTGCAGAATTTCAAAACGCTTGAGAAGAATTGGAAGAGCTTCTTTGGTGTTTGAACAGTTTAATACCTCATTGCATGCTCTAGTCTTCTTCCTACCAATGAACCTCAGAAAGAGTTTTATTCTTTCTGTGTGTATAGGATTTTGATACTCAGATTTAGATAGAGAGCAATTGCTTATCTTGATTGCCAGAAATTCTTGTCCCATGTCAGTATTACCTGATTTGACTAATATAGTCTTTATCTTGGAATCTCAACACTACTGTCAGGTCTCAGAAGAGCTCAGATTTTGTCCTTTAGACTATGTGATGAGGCTTTTTTATTATGCTCAAAAAGGTAATTGAACAAGATTTGAACAAAAAGCATCATGTCCAATTGTATACTTTCAATTTCAGCAAGAGTACAATGGCTTCTGTTTTCTAATTTTCCTGCTTTGTTCAACATTAAAAATCAACACTCTGTCTCAGTTCATAGATCTCTTTGTTTCGTCTTCCCTTTCTTCAGTGTTGCTTATTTCTTCCCCTGTTGCATGCACACGTTTGGTTAATTTATCCAATTTAGCATCCATTGCATCTCCCTTTCGTTTAAGTCTCTCCCATGCTGTGAGGAATGATTTTCCAGGTCTATTTTATTTCTCTAAATATTGCTGTAATATTTGTAGGAGCTTCTTTTTCCCCAAAGAGCACTAAGACAGATGCAGTGTTTTCCATAATGTCTGTGAATTCTTTTGAGCAGCCTAGGTTTCTGTGGACTACATGGCACTCTTAAATTGCAGCTGTTCTTAAAGATCTGCTCCTCTACAGTGATATTTTGCTCATCTCTCTCCAATGCTGACAAAAAGTTAAGACACAGAAAGAAAAGACTGAAAAGTTGAATATTTGACTAGTTTGCATTTGGCTTAAAGCAATGGGAGACAAGTTTTGTAAGGTATTTTGGCACCTACCTCCAATGCAATTCACAGCCAAGCCTACAGGGGTAGCCTGTTGAGTTTGGTGGGCACCTAGCCCTTGAGAGTGCATTATAAATGGGTCACATTTTTCAGAAGCAGAGTAAATCACTCATTTTTCGGTCAAGTTTTGTTGAGCAGAAAGCATTGTTTTGCTTACTTCTCTTAAGGAAGCCCAGGCAGCCAAGCACTGTATGCCATATGTACAGCTGACTAGATGAGGGGACAAGGGAATGCTCCTAAATTCCTTAAGAGAGGCAGGCTAGGACTATGAGAAAATTCAAATTTCATAGTAATGTATATCTGGATTGCAATTTGCCATTTTAGCAGCCTTCCATTAAAGCATGCTTAGTGTGTCCCTATGCCTAACATTGACACTGACAGAACAGATAGCAATGTTTCTGTTTTATTATAGGCTGATAAAACTCAAAACAGAAAGAATTGAGGATTTTCATAATTAGGATTTTCTTTTCCATCAGCAGCTTAAACTAAAAATACTTTAAAAGTATTTATCACAGGCAACGGTAGTCGTATCTTTTTGTCACTTTAACTTTTATAAATTTTTGATCCAGTTCCCAGTGGGTCAATTCCTACTTCAAATGTGATTCCTTTGCTACAATTGCAGAAGAAAACCATAAGATGATTAAATATGTAGAGCTGAAGATATTAATGATCAAAGAGAGGAAAGTGTGAAATAGTTATACATATTCTAAATTTGTTTTTATTACTGATGAGGTGCGATTTTAGGGCATTTTTCTGTCATCTTTCAAATGCCTTCACTTCAGGAAAGATTCACTTCAGGAAAATTGTATAATTTACTTTCTGTACTCATCTTTCTTAAAATATTCTGTTGCTTATTTCTTGTACTTTTGGCTTGACCATGAACTGAGACTTCAGCAAAATACATAGATTATTGCAGGGATTAGAAAACAAATGGCATGCTATGATGGCCTTACACATTTCAGAATGCCCATTCTAATACTTCTGGAAGAGGTTTTGAATAGACTAAATATTTATGCTGTGAAATGGGGTCTATTTCTAGGGTCTTACAAAAGCTGAGACACACAAAATCATTGGACACTGTTGCAAATTGTGGTCATATGTACATGTTTATCTGCATGTAAAAGTATGTTATTGCAAAAGATTTAATTTTATCTGACTTTCCTGAAAAATTTTCTGGAACATCTTATCACATGTAGTAATCTGGACTTACCAAGTAATTAAACATATGGTGATATATTTAGTTATACAAAATATTGTTTATCAAATTTCATGTCCACTGAGTTTCAATGAATGTTTGCTGTATGTCGAGGTATCTAATTAAGTAGCTGATGAATTTCATTAGAGACATTCTAGAAACAATTTGGTTTTTCTAAAACCTGATCACTTTTAAAACTTTTAAATTAAATTCCTCTTTCAGTGGCTATATTTAAAGTGTGACTTGAATTCCCTGTAGTTCACCTCAGAGGTTTTTTATTTTTACTCCTGGCTAATAAACTAAGAGGCATACCACTCATACCAGTAAAACCCCAAGCAAGCTGCCCTGTATCATACTTCACACTTCATCAAGATTCTTCCCTGTGTAGTAATACTATTCATAGGGTTTTATATTTGTTTGCTTTGTTTCTATGGTTATTTTTCCACTTACATTGGGAAGTGTGATTGGTTTTTCTCAGCTTCCAATCTGCACTAGAACATTTTGAGTTGTCCAGAAAATCACTTAAAACTCTTAGTGGTCAAATAGAGCTGAGTGAACAGGCATGTGATTTATTTACATCTGCCTGAACGAGGTGAAAACAGTCTTTCAGACTCAGAGAGAAATATAGAAATGTTTCACCTCCAAAATTTTTTTTAAATTATTTTGTTATTGCCTTTATAAATGGCATACATCTAGCATTGTAGGAATCACGCCTGTACTAAAAATAGATATTATGTTTCATCATTTTCTAGAAAATACCTACACAGAAAATCTCAAATGGAAGAAGCCACTTATACTTTCTCATCCATCCCATGTTCCAGTTCAAGCTATACTGTGTTATGCCTACAAAGCCAGAGGAGTCTCACAGCACTGTAGGACTCTGACAATTCAGCAGCAAATTGAGTTCCAAAGGCATGAGCTCAGCATGATGGTTGAGAAAATGCCATTGCAGCTGTGTCCCTTTCATAGCTTCATTGAAAGACTGGAAACTTTAACTACTCCAATCACCACAGCGTGATCTCTTGTCACACTAGGATTATGACTCAAGTAACAAGGATGTATAAAGGATGTGAAGGACAAAACAATTGGATCACACCTCTTAGAACTTAATGAGGAATTCATGTGCTTCACAAGCAAAATGGGATTTTCCTCTTCTGTGTACCACTAAATAAGACCAATATCCATAGCTGAAGCATGGTGAAGGGCTGTTCAGTCACAGTGAAGTGGACACTGTTTTAGCCAGAGGTTTCTGAAACATTTAATCATTAGCATACGTTTTCACATCCCTTGGACTGTGCCAACTCCTACTTCCCAAAATGGTACAATGTCTCAGACCTGCAAATGTCTGCAAATGGCTGTGCAGACTCTTTGTATGAGGCTGCCCTGTTTAGGAAGCAAGAGAAGGAAGCATGAGGAAGCATGTGGTGCTACACCACAGTGGAGCAAGGGAGCAGATGGTATCTACACTACTGAGCCACAGCTGTGAAGTCACGCCTAACAAAGTATTCTCTTGGCTTCACCAAGGGTCACTTCTTTGCACAGTGGGTTATTTTGTCCATTCCTAAATTGATAAGGAATCAAATACTTATTAAAGAAGTAATTAAAATTCTCCTGCCAAGAGGAGATGAAATATATTTTGAGACTGCCACCACATGGACAATCAGAAAGATACAGAGACATTAGACTGCAGGAAGTCAAAAGGATGCAGATAGACAAGCTTCTTCAAATCATGTGGGAGAGATACCTTCTGATTTCACTGCCTATCATCTTATTGAGCCCATCTTAGACATGTGTAGAATATAATAGAATTGTAGAATCACAGAATGGTTTAGATTGGAAGGGACCTTAAAACTCATCTCATTCCAAATTCCTGCCTTGTGCAGGGACTCCTTCCACTAGACCAGGCTTCTCAAAGACTTGTTCAACATGGCCTTGAACACTTCCAGGGATGGGGTATTCACAGCTTCTCTGGCCAACTTGTTCCAGTGCCTTATCACTCTCTGAGTATAGAATTTATTCCTAACATGTAATGTAAATCTCTCCTTTTGTAGTTTAAAGCCATCTCCCCTTGTCCTATCACTATCTGCCAGTGTAAATGTATTTTCTTTTTCTTTTATTTTTTTCTTTCTCTCTCAGTCTTTCTTCATAGGTTAGGTTTTCCATCCCTCTGAATATCTACATGGCCCTCCTCTGGATTACTCTAATAGGTTCATTTTCCTGTGCTGAGGAGCCCAGATTTGGATGCAGTATTCCAGGGAGTGTCACATGAGAGCAGAGCAAAGGGGCAGAGTCACCTCCCTTGACCTGCTGGTCACACTTGTTTTGGTGCAGCCTGGCACATCACTCTTCTCTGTGATGCCCAGGGATAGGACCTGAGGAAATGGCCTGAAGCTATGTTAAAGGATGTTTAGGCTGTGTATTAGAAAAAGGTCCTTTATCCGGAGGGTGGTTGGGCACTGGAACAGGCTCCCCAGGGAAGTGCTCACAGCCCCAAGCCTGACAGAGTTCAAGAAGCATTTGGACAATGCTTTCAAGTGCACGGTGTGACTCCTGGGGCTGTCCTGGGCAGGGACAGGAGTTGGACTCAATGATCTTGTAGGCCTTTCCAACTCAGCTTAAACTGTGATTCTGTGATTCTGAGTACTTTTCCCAGTTTATACCTGACTTAGTTTAAGACAACTTAAAGAGATAGACACTCTAAAATTATTTACTTCCCTTTAGTTTCAACCAATCCTTCTTCACCAATAAAGAGAAATGAAATACAAATCAATAGAGGTGAAAAAGTAACAGTTTACCAACAAGTGAAACAGCAACAGTGAATAATCCCATGTCCACCTGAAATGCCATTTCTGGTCATGTTTCTTGGTCTTAAAGAGACTAACAATTTTTGGGGCACAGGTAAATATGGAATACAAGAACCTTTTGGGTTACTCATGACAGTATTCATGCTTGGGATTGCCCTCACTGAGGTGCAACATCTTGCCCTTGGACTTATTCAGCTCCATGAAGTTCTCATGGGTCTGTTTCAAGTTTGTCAATGTCCCCCTGGATGGCATCCTGTCCTTCTGTTGTGTCAACTGCACTGCTCAGCTTCACCTCTGCAAACTTGGTGGGGGTGCACTTGCCCTCATTGTCTATGTCATCAGAATGATATTAAAGAAGACCAGTCCCAGAACAGAGCCCGAAGGGACACCACTCTTTTCAGGTAGTTCACCTAGATCCAAATCCTCCAATACTCTCACTCAGGGTGAAAATAAATCTAACAATAGCATCCAGACGATGTGAGGAAATAATGGTAGAAAGGGTTTCATTCAACACTACAGATCCTAGAATTGTCTCCTGAACAGGTAAATAACAGCTGCAGTTAAGAGTCACTAACAGCTCCGTCCTGTGTTTGGTATTAAATTACTCAAGCCCACAGAGACGTATTTTTGTTCTGATTTTCGACATGTTGACTAAATAAATCTCATGTTGACAAGAATGAGACCAAATAAGAAGCTAATTTATTGCTGCCTGACATCAGGAACAATATAACTTGCCCATTGATGCCACACAAAGAACTTTATTCCGAAATAAAACACTTTGATAAAAAGCCATCCTCCTTGTGTAATTAGGAAATAGAAAAGGCAAAGTGAGAATTTGAGTTTAAATGGTGAAATAGAATAAATCCTGTTTACAACCCTTATGACAAAAGGTTTACTGTAACACAAAAGAAATGGAAAATTCTGTTTCAGAAGTATTCTGAAAACATGTCATCCCAGAGCTATAAATAATAAATTGTTTCTATATGCTAAGGAAGTAAAAAAATGTCAACATAGTTTGGCAATTTCAAACAATGTGCAAGACTTCATCCTTCACAGAAAATGCATAATTAATAATACCCCAAAACCTGATCTACAACCAGAACATATTTCAACTACAGAAAATTCCAGACTGATGTGTTTAAAGAAAAGAATATGATTTCTTCGATTAAAATCTTTAGAGATGTAATATGCTGTCTTTGGCCTCAGCACAGAAAAGCACTTAAATTTCTACCTGTCTGGAAGTATGGACATCACCCTTTTTGTGTTGAGTTGAATAACAGTTGGCACTATGGCCTACATGGAATATCTTAAGAACTAGAACAGGTATCAGATCAGGTATTAGTTACGGAAAACAATTACTCAAATATTGATTGGCTCAATGCCTCATTAGGAGAAAATGTAGAGAGAAGAGTTTTGAATGTAGTGAGTGGCTACTCACAAGAAAATTAAGTCTTAGGATCCCAGAAAAGATGCAGTTCTGAATTTGGTTATAGTAGTAGCAGTGCACAGAACACCTCAAAAACTTCTAGTGGGATAGCCTTTCTATAATAGAACCATAATACAAGTAGTATTAAAACTATGGGGTAAAAAGTATGCTCAATAAATACAGTATGTGGCTCTGAAATTTCAAGAAAAACTATTATACAAAAAAGGGGGGGGGAAAAAAAGACAACATTAGTAAGAAAAAAACCAACAGAAACAAAAAAACAAGAGAGTAGAACCCCAAAATCAAAAAGGGGACATTCCAAAGAGTAAGACGCTTTAAATAGCCTGGAGTCTATAAGAAATACTGTAATGGGAGAAGGGTGAAATACATGCCACCATTTAAAAAGAAAAAAAAGCACCACAAAAAAAAGCTGCCATGGGATCAATGGGAAAGCTTTGAAGGCAATCACAGGGAAAAGTATTTAAGAAAATGAGAGCTTGCCAAAATGAAGAGAAAGCCCGTAAGAAAATTATAGGTTAAACATAAGCAGGAAATTGAGAGCTCTAAAAATAATTTCAAGTATACCTTGCAAAGGATATTCAAACTGATAACAAAAGTTCTTTAAATACTTCAGACCCTGTGGAACTGGTGGGAATACTGATGACAAGTATGTAAAAGCAGTGCTCATCTGACAAAGGCTGCAGCAGAAAAGCTCAGTGAATTCCTTGTAGAAGGCAACTCTCTGTGGAAAATGGTCTTTGCTGCAGAGCAGTGAGAGAAGATAGATCTATTTGAAATAATTATTACTCAAGTACAAGACCAAATGGATTAGCTGGAAGTCAGTAAATGACCCAGTCCAAGTAGCATCATCCAAGACTGACCTTCATGTGAAACTGCAGAATTGCCACCCAGGCATGTGGCCATGGGGCTACAAACAGCCTCTGTGATGGGTGGCAGATGAATTGCCATCATGAGTTCCTTTAGAATGAGGACCTAGAAGAAAACTACAAATTGCACTGCTATCTGCACTAGCAAAGGTGATGGAGTATATGTTACAGAATAAGATCAAGGACTTTTTCAGTCTATATTAAAGAACAAGATCACTGAGAAGGCCAGATATGGTTACCTGAGCAATAATCAGTGTGGCTTCTGTGATGGAAAATCCTAGTTCCCTGATGTGTCACAGATCCACGTGGATCTTTCTTAATTTTACCCAAGGGACCTAAAAGAAAGGGGGTGTGAATGTGACAAGTTTCCAGATAAATTTAAATTCTTCTGGGAAGTAGTATGCTGTGGCAATGGCAAGAAATTTCAGAAGGACTTAATAAGACTGAATGAGATAAAACATGACAGATGAGTTTCAATACAGATAAAAATACCTAGGAAAAATAATCCAAACCATTTCTAGCACAGTGTAGTAGAAATGCAAAGTGGGAAAGAGATCATATATCCATTCACTGATGTTCACTGCCTGAAATCATTGGCTTAATGGGCAGGAGTGCCCAGAGGAGACAAGATATTTTGCATCATCCAGAAGAATCTTGAGAAGAAAGAACATAATTTTGCCACTGCATAAAAATCTGATGAACTCATCTCTTGAGTTCAGTGTGTTCTTCTGGTTCTTGCATCTTGGGAAGGAAAAAGCCTTTAAGAAGGTAGAGAAGGTGTCAGATAAAATGACCAAGGATGAAGAGCAGCTCCCCTTGCTCACAAGGCCAGAGCTCTTCAATTGGAGACAAGATGGATGGATATGAGGTTTACAAAATCCTGAAAAGTGGCAGTGCCATGGTTTCAGTTCAAACTGGCGTTGAAAGTGGAACTAATCTTGCAGGCCTGAAACTTGAGTACAAGAGAAGATGATTAAACCATCAGAACATCTATGTAAATCAGTTTATAAAAGAGCTTACTTATACAGGCAGCTTGGAATTTACTACTAGAGAACAATGTGGAAACAGAGAGAGTCATTGGGATCAGAAGTGAAGTAGGAAAATAATAGACCACAGCTTCAGGACTTGGAGTATGATGTGGCAGGAGGACAGGGAGGAGGGAGCTATGCTGTGCATCTAAATTTCATTTCAACATGAAATCAAAATACTGCCAAGGTCCACAGTCCCATGCATATATGCACACCTGGGAACAAGAAAAAACTCCCAGCTTCCATCTCCCACAGGGAGCTTAAGTAACTTTCTCTTAAATGTTCCAGAGCCTTGCAGCAGATTTAATCAAAAAATCTCCTGCATGTGAACATATGAAGGTTTGCTAAAATCAGTTATCCACCAGGGACTTTTAAGCTTGTGTCATACCTACATTTTATCTGTCTTGAGAAAGGAATACAGTTCATTCTGAAAGTAACTCTTTACCACAGCCGTTTCTATACAAGTGACAGTCAGTATAATGCTAAGTATAAATATTATTGCATGGGCTATGTTTCCATTACTCTTGAGCAGTACTTTCACTGATCATTATTCATCATTACTAATAGCATTTCCAACATGCCAGGCATTGCATCAAGAGGACATTTTTAATAAACTTTCCATTCTGTCCCTATAAACAAATTTTAGGAGTTGTAATAAATGAAGAATTATGGCTACTTTGGTGTTTATAATGCGAAGCTCAAAATTTCCATAGATCGTTGATAGTGCCCAAAATAAAACCAAATTATAATGCCCACAGGAGAGTCAGAGATTAGTCTGTAATTCTGATAACTGTATGCCACGTACCTATTTCATATATCAAATTCCTTTCAAGTGCCTCTAAAACTAGCCTTTTATGAAACTATCCCTATCTCTGCCTTATTGCTGTCTTTGCACAAAGTGAGAAAGAAATGGCCTCTATGCCTAGTATCATTTTCAAGATTTTCAGCTGAAAACCATGTTTTGCTAGAGGTAAAATAAAGTAGAAAATAAAACACCACAGAGAGGACATGTGAGGCTGATGTACGCTTTGAGCTTTGCAATGATATTTGCCTTCTGATTGGATGCTACCCAGTTAATTAGCACTATTGCCTCTTTACAGTGGCAGACCTTGGAATGAAGGGACAGAGCATGAACTTTGGAGTAGGGTATTTCAGCTTCATCTAAATCTTCCTGGTTGCACAGTTCTTGGGTTTCTTTTGTTTGGAAGTTTTTGTGTGTGTGTTTGTTTTTTCTTTGTGTTTATTTGGGTTTTCATAGGGGGGTTGCTGTTACTGTATGTGGGGTTTTTTTGTTGTTGTTTGGGTTTTGGTTTTTGCCTTTTTTTTTTTTTTTTTTTGTGAAGTGCTTACGTTGGTTAGAATGATGACTTTCAAACACTTTATAGTAATCAATGATAATTATTATTGTTGTCTAACAAACCCACTGAGGGACCAAGAGAGGGCTTTGCTCATCACTCAGTGATGTGCAACAAACATAATCCACGCCTTGTAGAATTAGGTTGTACAGAACATGTGGATAAAATAATTTATGCTGCACAAAATTGTCAGAAACAAAGAAAGAATTTGGATAAGAACACGCAGTAAAGTTCAGTGTTCCTTTCATATAATTACATCCGTTGGCAGAACAGCACTGGCTAGTAGAGGCTTCAGAGTATCCTTGATATCAAGGTGACGTTAACGAATTTGTCAGTGGACCTTGCAGTGGACAATGGATGTACAACAGGAGCTTCTCTTGAGCTTCCTACATTGGAAAAGTCAGATATAAGTAGTCACATCAAAGTAAAGGCAATCTGCAGCTGTTCTTCATTTGCTGCTTACCCTGGGCTGCTGCAGGTCTGCTGTAAATCATCTCAGCTTCAGCAGAGCATCTGTTAGTGTTACAATAATGCAGAGTGGCAAAGAACCAGCTCCAGTGTGTGTCACCTTCCACACAGCAGCATATTTGGTGGTGAACATTTTCCATTTTGTTTGACTGATCTGGACTGAACTGTGTTGCAACAGTGGCACACGTGTAAAGGAAGTTGTATACTGAGAAAGACTATTAAGCAAAACCTAACTTTTTGCTATTCAGAGAGTTGAAGGTATGGCAAGACAAGACCCTGGTATGTCTACTTCTGCTTCCTGCACAGTGCAAAACTCAGAAAATAGCTTTTTGTATCTTTATCTGAGCATTCCAACAGATTTATTGCCTACTGGCAGGGCATTAACAGTGGACAATGCTGAGTTAAACTATAGAGACGTGTGCTTATGCTCTAAGAATACTTCATCAGGTACAATCCATTTCCTGTAAACATGCAAGTTTTGTTAAATTATGCCTCCCTTACAACTTTACTTTATGTGTTTTAGTGAGACAGAGCTCCCATTTCTTCATCTACATGTTCACAAGTGTATGGTTCTTGGAAGAAGCTCCCTGTCTAAGAAATAACTTGGAGCAATATCTGTCAATACATTGTCATTTTTGGACACTGTTAAATCCTGCTGTTATATGTCTCCATTATGATTTCAACTTCTCTAACCTATCCAGTAACAGAACCCCACCAGAGAGAGAGGAATTTGCCTTTTGATTAATATGCTACACATCATATGTCAGCCACACTCTGAACCAGGAAACATGGCACCCAGGTAAGCCTTGAAGCTTTGTGCAGATCAGCTCTATCTGTTCCCTTGGGATTATTCCATTCACTGTGGAATGAACAGCCATATGTGGCCTTTTGTCAGAAGATATCAATACATTTGATGGCCAATTTAATGATGAGAATAAAGGTGTTTTGTTATAATGTAGTTTAAAGGCTGGATATTTTTCCAGCTTGCTCCTTGCTTTAGAACTGTGGAAAAGACCACCAAACATGGAATGTAACTAGGAATATAATTGACAATGTTCTAGAGTAACTGATATTTTTTGAGTGCAACTGATAGTTGCACTCTTATCTTTGTCTTCAGAAAAAAACTTTTTAATATATGATTCTCCACTGGAACATCAGAAATGCCAGCTAAGAAAAACACTTTTCTGGGGCTAATTAATTTTGCGTATGAAGTAGTACAAGTAGACTAAAAAGTACTTTCGTTCCTGGTGAGCATTCGTACTACAAACTTGAGCAAACAGGGATAGTTTTCTGTCTACTTCATTTTTTGGCACAATGTCCTCACTTAACCAAACTGCACGAGACTTGAAGGCTTATAAATCTTGACTGCCTCTCTAACTGCACACAAGCTTATTGTACATGTATTTCAGAGACTGTGCCTAGTGCACTCCAAGCAGCTCATAATTGGAGTTATTTTCTAAGATCTTCTCTTCTATTATATCTGATAAATGAAAGATTAGATATTTTGCACATTCCTCGGAAAAAAACTTTTTACTTTGAACTTAAAATCTTTAGAAAGTTGAGGAACAATGAAGAAAAAATAATAACAGCCAACCAAGATGAGGGAAAATAATTGAAATGCTAAACATCTGGTTTTGTCAGAAAATAGAGAAGTTACAACTAGAGAAAACTTCAGATATCTTATGATAATTACTATGAAATTCTGAACAGAAAAAGTCAGCAGAGTCAACTTTTCTGGGAACTTCAAACACACTTTGAAGAAAGTCTGTTTTCATCCTTGATCTGAGCGAGAGGAAAATCTAGTAATTGAGTTTAAGATTAGAAATGAGCATTACATTTAAAAATGTTTAAGTGTGTAAACTGTCTCTAGGTGATGAAACTTCTTTGGTAATATAAAATGAGATATTTTTTCTTTAATATGGTATTTTCCTTTAACTTAGTCCATAATGATTACTGTTATTCTGTCCATATAGAATTGTTATATCATTACTGCTGCTTTAGAAAAATAAAAATCAAGATCAAACAATTCCAGATTTTTTTTTCTGAGAGGCAAGGAATCACATTTGCAGCTTATCAGAGGTCCTTCCCTCCCACATTTCTTTCTCTTTTTCCAACATGAAGCTTGTAAGCTATATCCATTTTAAATGCTTCAGGAAGTATCGTCTCACCAACTAACAAAAAAAGACTTCCTCATCATTCATCCTTCTATTGCATAAACTGTATATTTTTTTCCAGAGAATTGCAGATGTAAAGTAATTTTTTTCAAATTACACATAAAAATTTTAAAATATGTAACTAGCTTGCTGATGTAAAAGTGCTGCTTGATATAAAGTTCTGATCTAAAACTAGGATTCATTCTGCACACTGCCAAATATATATACACTTCTTGCCAAGGTCAATTGTACATCAGAAAGAATATGTGGAAGCAAATAGAATTAATGCATAGGTAGCAAACTGCCAGAGTTATGAAAAAAAACCCAAACCTAAGCAAAGCAACCAAACAAACCAGCATACTCACAGCCCAAGAAAATAAGTTGAGAAGAAGCATCAAACAATATTCCACATCTCCAGTGAACAGGCAGTGCCTTGCTTCATTTGGCAGTGTCACCCAGAAATTCAGTGGGGTGGGATGGCTTCAAGAATGCACTCATACCTCCCAGGGATATATCAGTGAGAATGTGTTTACTTAGCAGGGCAGGTATAACAGATGAGTGGCAATTTTTATCCTACAACATATCCTACAAAAACACAGCCCCTCTGCCCAGTGTAGGAAAGCAGAGGAGCAGAACCATCTCCCTCCTGTTGCTATGCCCATGACCTCCTGTTTGCCTTGTACACGTGTTAGTGTCTTCTTGTCTCTAATTTCCATACAGTCTCGGGTTTCTGTGTTTGTCATTCCCCCAGCAATGGGCATATTTTAAACTGTTTTATTCCCTTTTAATTGAGATTGTTTTATATGTCACCAGTGGCCTTGCTGATCATGTAGCCTTGCACCAATCTCTTTGACTTTCTCTGTACCTAAGACCAAGCAGCAGTTGCCACTCTCTGTTCTCTCACCCTCTGGCTTCCTGCCCCTAACGTGGTGCAAAAGCTGTGAACTCAGCAATAGGTGCCAAGGCAAGTTCTGTCTACTGCTACTGTTTTTCTAACTCATCTGAAATTAATCCAACTGGCTGAAGCTGGGCAGGAGCAGTGGAGAGCATGTATTTGAGGATATCATTTTCGGGGTAGGCTTCACCCCCAAACAGATGTGGTAATGTAAAGTCTTAAACCACCACAAGGCCCCTACAATTGCTATATGTGTGTTCTACATTTATATTAGAAAAGGCTCAATTTCCTTCCCTCCAACCTCCACAGTCATCTTGAGCTCTCACAACAATTGGCAATATTGGCATCAATAGAAACAAGGTAAGAGCCTGCCCTACATGGATAGGATGTTAGAGATTCAATAATGCTGCATAGAACACGAGACAATATCTGATAATAAGGGTGACAATGAACAATTCATGCTAAAATCTTAAAGGGTCGATTCACTGATGAACTGAAAATCTCAGCTCCTTAAAAACTCTTGTTTCTCTCCAGTTACAAAACTTTTGAACTTGAATGTCTCACAGCTGTCACTGATTAGATTAATGCATCCTCCTTTGGGACAGCATGTAAAACATTGCCATACACCCCAGTGTTCAGGAACACAAGGAGTTTTCACAAAGACAAGTTTTACTGTATCTTCTTATCAACTTCATAAAGTGGCAGAACCTATTTTATTGTCCATGGTATTGTTTAAAACACACTCTCAGCTTGAAAATAAATGTATGTACTTATATTCTAGTACAAATGATAGTAGCTGTTTTTGCAAATTACTGAGGCTTGCTACCACCATGATTCCAGTTTTCCACATGACATTATATATTGCAATATAAAGCTCCACTACTGTATTCTGGAGACTTTTCATAAGTTTTCAAAGAAAATAGGATCAACCCTTCAGTTTAAAAACAAAATCCTGAACATATGGATAAAAATTTTGCATGAGTGAGTTGACTCAAAATTACAGTAGTAGCCAAAAAATATCTGGATGTGATGTTAGGAAACAGAGAACTCTTTTTAGCACATTCCAGTCATCAAATCAAATCAAATCAATAATAAACCACAGAACTCATAAACTGTAAGAAATGCAGAAGAAAAATGTCTTTCAGGTCTTTGAAGAATTTTTCTTGGTACAAAGAGGGTAAAAAATTGTTGGACAGCGATAAATTGCATCTCAGTACTGCTGGATAGTCCATAACTTAATTAAGGGCAAACTGTTTTCTTGCACCAGCCTTCTCAAAGGGCTAAAGAACCTCCTCAAAAGCACCTTCCAGAGGTGACTTCTGTGTGTCCCTGCCCCTCCTCTTTGTTCCTTGGTGCACACCAGCCACCCTTGTCCTACACATAGGAAAGTGAGTCCTTTTTCTAGAAACCTTAGAATTCTGTTTTTTGAGGCAGAACTGATCTGTTTGGCCCTTTGTTTTTTGTCTCAGCCCACATCAGGCTCATCTCTACAGGGGGAAAGGAGATAGTCAAAGAAGTGAATTGTGTTGTCTGGGCATTCAGCTTCACATTACTCTTCTGGTCCATTCAAGCTGTCTGTTTCAGGCAAGAATTTAAAGTGGTTCACATGTGCCAAACCTATTCAGGATGCAACTGCAACAGTCTGATCTCTTTCTCAGTATTGTCTCTTGATCTCGGCCCCTGTATTGTCTCCAACTTCAGAAGAGTGTAATTTTTCTGCTGACATTTTCATGGAAACTTGAGAGATTTTTAGATTCTGAGTGTTCATTGCCAGAACACAAAAAAGGAGAATGTTGGCCTTGCAATGGAGAGTATGACAAAGGGAAGCTATTTGTGAATTTGTTGGAGGTTTCTGGTCGGGAAATTGTGTATTTTGGGGAAACAGTTCTCTCTGTAAGCTTTAAACTCAGAACACGGAAGGTGAGGCACTTGAAACAGAGTACATGTGGAATTTTTTAAGTACAAAACCGTGGGATTTTTACCATTTGTTCAGGTGTTATTTTTAAAAGCCTTTTTTAAATGAAAAGAATGGAAATCTCTCTCTTGTGGAAATTTTTATGCTTATTTAGATTGTTATAGGGTGCTGAATATATTAGGACTCTGTGCAAGAGAGTATTGGATTGATTTATGTTGTGTGGGCTAAACATACATTAGAAAAATGCAGTAAAGTTATGTGAGACTTTGTGGTAAAATTGCCTCATGTACTCATATAGTAAGAGTATCTTAAATTGAAATTTGCTACAAATTGATTATGGTAAAAAATAAAAGAAGTAAATATGATAGTATATATGTCATATTATGCAAAAGGAAGTAAAAACAAATTAAATTTCTATCTTTTGGCACAGTACTTTGCCATATGTTGTCTGAAACCTGTTGAGATTTGAGATTTGTGTTATAAGTCATATGAAGAGAAAATTAATTCACCAGAGACACTAACAAAGGGTTTGGCCTTGTATTGCTTTTCTATAGTATCTAGCTCTCCCAAACTTTCTATGAAACAGCAGGTGATTCAAAACATTACATTAAGGAAGAGTAAACTCATTGATTTCAGTGAATTAATATTTTTCTGCTAAAATCAAGAATAAAATTATTGTGTTAAAAATACTCTAACTATTAGAAAATCCTGCTTTCTTCATTTTGGACACACAAAATAGGTTTTTCTAAGGACATGCATTAATATTTTATGCTCTCTGACTGTTCAAGATTCAAAGCATTTAGAACATATCATCCAGCTTTTTCATTTACTAACCTCAAGGTATAATAAACTTCTATGAAATGAATTCTGAAAGTAAGGCTGGTATGCAACTTTTGAAGTCCAGTGTAGAGAAACAATAAGCTGCAAACTAAGATGTTCATAAATTTTTGAAGGAGACAAATCCAGAATATATGGACTGTCTGAAACCCATTCTCTTTGCTTTAACCAGTCATTATTTCTCAGTAGCAATTACTCAACGTGTCATTCTATACTGAGTGAATTCCAATCAATTACAAGTGATTGCATATCACTGTGAATCAATCAGAGGATAATTCTTGATTCAACGAGATGCAATAGGTGATGTCAATTATGTTTTGTTGATGTACTTTGATTGCATATTCTTTTGCAAATACTGTAGCACCTGAATTGTAACACACTAACTAACCTCACTATTCTGCATTTCACAGGTTATGTCTAAAGTCATGAACATGAACAGAAATAGTAAAATATGACCTGGTACAGTGCATAAAAATTAGCAATAATATCAGGACATACTATGACAGATTGCATTAAGACATATAGGGATGAAAGGATCCACTTGCATGTAGTCTGAGGAAAAAGGGAGGAGATGTAATTTATGCCTTTTTTACCCTTCCTTTTCCTTTAAACAAATTATAAGTCAGGTTTTCGGCTTTTTTTTTGGCTGCATTTGGTTCTATAGGCTTGTGAAGGCATTGTTTATACAAGCCTGTCCTAAAGGAGTGAGTGTATGTTGCTCCTTGAAGCCTTACATGTGCACTTCATATCCACATTTTATATACTTAATCCCGTGACGTTCATCAGTCTAGGGCCAAGCTATGCCAGTTCTATGGGAACAGCCCAAGTGTATTATCCACAGCT
Organism: Sturnus vulgaris; assembly: GCF_052056855.1. NCBI lineage: Eukaryota > Metazoa > Chordata > Aves > Passeriformes > Sturnidae > Sturnus > Sturnus vulgaris. The sequence continues at coordinate 119,659,391 of NC_142243.1, read as the reverse complement.
CCTGACAAAGCACACCCTAAGTGAAGGAGGTGCTGCAGTCTTCTCTCACTCAACAGCAGACTTAAGGGTGCTTGAGCTAAGCAAAGGCTACTTATCAGGCCAGGGAGAAGTACTACAGTGTGTATGTGCAGAGAGCTTTCCTTATTGTTTATTTTCTCCTCCAAATTCATTATTTTGAGCACAAGGAATAACAAGCTTAACCTAGAGAATTTCTTTGGGTTTTCTCTGGGGAGCTTCCTTTGACTGGATGAAATGGAACCACAGACATGTCATGGGTTTACTGTTCCAGTATGACATGTGGGCAGCAGAACTGCAGTCCAGAAGCACAGAGAAGAGCCATTATGTACATTGATCCAGAGGGAAGTGAAGATAATCTGTGTGCTTGAATAGCAGTCACAGCACAGTAAATTACTACTGTCTTTCTAATCATAACTGTAGGGTAGAAGCAATGCATAGAACCCAGTGAGATCTACTTCAGTGCTTATTCAAAGAAAAACAACCTTGAATTGCTGTTGTACACTGAGAGAGTGCTCTTATAACCAAACTGATGGCTATCACCAAGTAATGCTTAAATGAATATAACTTCCTTCTCACAGCAGAATTTATTCAGAAATTAGTCTTTTTAGTGGGTTAATTTTGTGGGTTTTTTTTTTCTATTTGTGAAAAAATATTCCCTATACAGAGAAAAGCCAAATCAAGTAGATTTTAGACTGAGAGAAGAGACATACAAAAAAGACTGACATGTCAAATGCTGGCATAAAATCTGTGCCTTTATATAGATTAAACATTCTGTAAAGAGGCAGTAAATTACAAAATGAAATGGGAGATGAGGATGATCAGCAGATGTAAAGGCTTAAGTCCAGAGTGTTCCTAAAAACACAAAAATGACACCTTCTTGCCAGCACAGTTGGTACAGTTTGTACTTCTGTCATTCTGGGATAGAGGAACATCACCATAGGTCTTTCCAGATGACTGAAACACAAACAAATTATATAACATAATGATGTAATACTAATATGACATAAAGGTTAATGCAGGCAAAAAGAAGACCTCTTCAGATGACTGATTTCCAAAAATTAATTTATTGCTGAATAATGAGAAAGTCTGCCAGTCACACTGATATTGTTACTCTTCTTTCTATCGTGAAGGGATCCAGTGCAACTTCAGGACTGAGAAGGAAATTTGAGACAGGTCCCATGAGCATAAAATATTCCCAGCTATGAGGAGAACCCCCAATATTTCAGTCTCTAATCAATAACCTCTATGATGCACAAAAAGTAGGAAATAAAAATAGTAAAAAATGTACTGAAATTTCTGGCACAAGAGGCTTGGTATCAGCTTCTACAGCTGTGATTCACTGACCCCGAAGTCCTGAAACAAGCCAGACAGGGAGGGAGATCACTGCAGCAAGAGTTAAGCAAAAGTAAACCAGGCCTCTTCTTAACTACATTTTTGGATCTGCCACTTCTGATGTCTACAAAAGTTAATTAATTTCTGCTGAAAATATCCATTCAACAGATTAAAATCTCTTTGTGGGAAGACAATCAGAACTGAATAAGGAAAAGCTTTTGAGGGTCAGTGAGGAAACTGCACTGAAACTATCTGCTGAATCACTTCTAACCTGCAATATCTGACTGCTCCTAACTAAGTGGCTTACCACTCTTTCAATCCATTGCTCTTTCCATCAGTGAATTATACAACATCAAAAAGCAAGAGTGAAAACGGAGACCTGCAAACAATTGCAGAAGTCTTTTGTGCTTGTAGGCAGCCAGTCTCAAGCTTTGGACTCAGACCAAGCAGGTCTTGTCCTGCATATCTAGTAAATCACAGGACAGTTTGGCACACCTAATCTCCTTCCCCTTAATTTGGCATTTTGGGAAGGATCTTCAAGTTTTTTTCTCATTTTAAGTTTTGTGATAGATCCTTGACCAGGCAACAGCCATGAAAGATGATTGTACAGCCATCTAAATACTGTCATGCATCCTATTTGGCCATGGAGTGTGTGCAGACTGTGCTGATTATGGCCTCCACAAAAGGTCCAAGGAATATGATCTGAGAAAAATGCAATTAATCCTTCTGTTCTCTAGCATTGTTCTTATCAGATTGGAGTAGTTAGCTTTTTTGGCATTGGACAAATGAAGAGTCCCTAGATAGAAGTGAAAGTTAGTGTGATAAAATGAATTAGAAAAAACTAACAAACACTAGGTTCGTCTCCATATTATTAAGAGACAAAAACAGCAGGGCAGGAAAGTTTTCCTCATTTGCCAGCAGCCAAACTGTGGCCAATTTGGATCCTCTTCTTCTCTGATGGAATCTCTGCAGTCACATTTCAGGGCTTAAAAATCACTTAATTTTTGTTTTGTAAATGTTTATTTGTGCCTTAAATGTGCTAAATGAAGCACTTTCAAAATAAGAGAAGATTTACAAGCCTTAGAGATAGCCACAATGCCTTGCCCAGGAGAGCTGGAAATTCAAATGAGTTATTGGAAACATCAGTTATTGGACATGACCGAAGAGAGCGCAGCCGACGGAGTGACTCCAAATCCTCTTGCATAATGGAAAATATTGTATAGCCAGTTCCAAATGTAAAAGGGTAAAAGAAAAAGTCACATTAGGCTCATAAGCATGTTAAGACCTGCTTACTTTGAGTTTTATGTTTCTGAAATAAAGCACCATAATAACAACTGAAGTGTAAAAATCCCCATGTTCCTTTGAAAATACTTTGAAAATAGCTCAAATTTTTTATGTGTACTTGATCTAGGATGAAACTCCTCTGTGTTTTTGTGAAGACATGAGTACTATTTTCTCTGAAAAACAGAGGGAAAATTTAAAATACATTTTCCCCAGGAGTAAATGTTTCACTTTTAAAAGACAAAGTGGGATTTCCAACTTTTGATGCCTGTCATTCATATAAAACTTGAATAAATCAAAATCATTAACAAAACATGTCAAATTCTGTATTTTCAAGGCAATATGATTTGCAGCAGATCTCTTAGCAGTACATTAAATGTATCATTTGTCTCTAGCAGCCTCATACTCCAGAATACATAGTAACTGGTTCAAGCATCTTGAACGTTTTGCATTCAAAGTATGAACAGCATATAATTAAACAAGTGCCTATGTCAGCAGGGAAATCTCCATTGAAGTAAGGATCTGATCACACTAGCAGTTAATTTTGCAACTTTTTTCATGAATAGAAATGCTTCTGGTTATGCAAGCCTCAAAGATGCTTCTATTCAAGTCTCTGGGACTATTGGAATCAATGAAACTTCAGCAGAAATAGAATCTAAGTCATTATTTGAGCCTCCAGCAATTCTTGAAATTCTAGTGTCTTTTTCCTTTCTGTAAAATGAAATTTTTTGGGAGAGTGAAAAGTCAGTAATTTGAACACACAAACTGGACAAAGACTTTTATATTAGAAGGAGCTGTCCTAGTGGGATTTCCTGCACATGCTTTCCCACAGAGATATGGCAGACAGTGCATTTACTTGTTCAAAAAGAATGCTGATTCTAAGAAGGCAGTACATGACTTTACTGAATACCCCCATTAGAAATTCTCCTTGCTTTATAAGCATCAGTTTTCCTGAGATTGTAATGCAAACTGTAAATGTTGATCTGAAATGGAAAATATCAATATTTAAAAATGGCTGAGTAGTTCATTTTTGATGGGTCATCACTGAATTGAAAAAGCAGAATAGTATTGCTACCCCCTTAATTTCATCTTAGGCAAGTGAGCTAAATTTAGCAAATAAACTGGATACAAGGTTCTCCATGCTTGTCAAAATATGGTGGCAATTAAACTGGCATCTATTCTGTACCTCATTTTTTTAAGGAATATATTTTTCAAGGCTTTGACAGTTAAAAACTATTTAGATTATTTATGACATTTCCAATGAGTTAGTAACATTTTTTTATTGCATTGCATTTTGCATAATATAATTTGTCACTACTTCTTTATTAAGCTTGTTTTATATTCATAGTTGTCCCACAACACTATATTTTCCTCTTTGTCAGCTCAGAACTTCATTATGAAGGATGAGGTTTTATCGTTTCCAAGTGATGCAAATGTCTACAGTGAATAAGTGTCATTATGCAGGAACAGAAATTTAGTTTTCCTCCATTAAGCAGCCAGGCTAATGACTCAACAAGTTTATAGCCCACCACAAAATTTGATAGCTTGGTGTGAGTTAAACAAATGATGGTTACATATTTATATGAAAATGAAAGTAGCTTTTTGGAGCCTGATGTTGTATTTTTCTCATTTAAAGCCTAGACTTCTCTTTTTAATTTAAAAAAGGGACATTCTCAGTTACAACTTAAGATGAGCATGCCTTCTGTTTCTTATGCTTGACATGACTCCAGTATGACAACACCATCATAGTGAAACAAAAAAATATCTATTTCATGGCCAGCTTTCAAATCCCATTGACACCCACAGAAACATCCCCATTTAATGGCTTTGAATTCTCATTATTTGCCATTATATGTGGGGCAAAAAAAACCTATTCATAATAAATATTACATCCAGCTGAAGATGATATATGCCATATCCTGAGAAATGGAATGTTTCCATCTGGGTATGGCACTCACTGAACACTGTCTCAGGGCCAGTGGACAACTATATCAGCAAAAACACTGCCAAGCTCTTTCTTTTCTTTATACAATCAGTTTTAAGTAATTAATAGGATGTGTGAAAATGACCTATTTGGCTGTCTAATTCATCTCCCCTCCAGTACAAATTTGTCCCCACGGTGTATTTTTTCAATGCTTTGCCTAATCTAATTCCAAATATTCAGCATTTCCCATTGGAGACTGTTTCTCAGTTAAAGGGATCATGCTGTCAGGATTCTTATTCAGATATTTAGCTAAAGTTTAATTTTTTTCTTAATTTCAGTCTATTTCTCCTGGGGCCAGATTCCTGGCTGCCATAAACTGTCAGAGCATCCCTAATTTCCTTTGGGTTTGGGCAGTGTACACGAGCTGACAACCTGGTCAGGGTTTTCCCTTCCTACTATGCTAAGAATTTTTTCCTCCTCTGCTTCATTATACTATTAATCACTATGTTCACACTTATTCATTGCATTCTTTAATAATGCTTTCAAATCCTGCTCTCTAATACCATATTTCTTGCTGTGTCAATCATTCCATTCCATAATTCACTTATTAATCCATACTTCATGTTGAGATTAAAATCAGCTGCTAAACAAGATGAGACTTCTCCACAGAGATGGTAAAACAGCCACTATGACCATATGAGAGGATTTATACTGAGAGCTATGAGGTAAGATCCTAGTCTTGATAAACTGTGTTTTTGTTTTCAGATAGAAACAAACAGAACCAATAGTATGATAAGTTATTTTTGGAGGGTTTTCTTTAATGACAAAGATTCCTCTGCTTTGCATCTGAATATTTCTAAATTAAAATGTGTTGCTGTAGAACAACTCCATTCTTCCAGTATGCTTCCAACCTCTGGTCTGCTGTGTGCACTGACATAGACTCATATTACTTGCTGATGTAGAATTACCACCTCTCCACTACTTTGTAAATCCAATAGTTCCGCAACAGATGGAAAATTTTAAAATAGTATTGCAGAATCAGGGTGAGAATACGTTGGCACAAACAGGCTTCATTACAGAACTGACCCTAGATTATCACTCACATTTTCTGCTTTTGTAGGTACTTACCAAAGAATCATCAAGTTTGGAAAAGACCTTCAAGACCATTTAGTCCAATCACCAACTCAGTGTCACCATTAGCACCTCTAAACCATATCCCCAAGTGCAACAGCTAGACACCTCTTGAATGCTTCCAGAAATAGTGAGCCCACAACCTCCCCAGAGGTCGAGAAATTAACTTTTGTTAACTTCTGGAATACCTTATCACTGCAGCAACCCAGAAGGCCAAAACAAAATAAGGCAAAACAATCTTTTCCATTGGCAGAGTTCTGTGGTAATGAGGTGATGCTTAGGAGAGATTTTAAAAGTAGCCAATGTTTCCTATTCTAAATGAATTATAGCTCTCCTGTGCCTCTAGACATGACAAACTGATCTTGTTTAAGCCAACAGTTCTTGAAATTTCCAAATCCAAATCAAAATAGCTAAGTTTTTCTCTACCAGTTCTCAGCTCATTTGGATGAGAAGATACAGGATTTTTTCTTTCCAACAATTCTTAGAAAGTGAGAAAACAAGAAAGCTTTTGAGTATTGCTGAGCACACATTTACTTTTAGCAGTATCTTGTTCAAGTCACTTGACGTGCTGCCATGGCCCAGGTCTGCTTGATCTATTATTGCTCATGCCATCTATCATGTTTTATAGTCAGGACTTGAGAAGATGACACCTATTGATGTAGGAGTGCCTAGGAGACTGTCTCATTGAAGACCTCCCACTGTGTTGTTAAGAGCCCATTGTCAAACTGACACATAAAAGAAACTTGAGCCCAGCAGTCAGTCACCAGTAATAGACTGAAGCCTGGCAAAATGGCCAGGCATCAGTGTTGTGATGTGGCAAACTTATTTTGAAACTCAGAGGTAGATTGAATCTTTGAACAAAGCACTGATGCATCATCAAACCACATGTGATGAAATTTTCTGAACGTGAGAAGTATCAATAGCAGGAGCTTGGAGTTTACATTACTTATTAAAAATATTGAACAAGCAATGTCTATAAATGATAACTGTACGATTCAATGGTGCTTGAATACCCTGACAATACTTATCTCTAAACTAATACTTACAGACGTTCATCCATAACAGGAGTTACTGTGACACTATCAAGGCAGAACACAATTTTGAGCTATGTTCATGATGAGACCATGTACAATTACCCTTTGGTTCTATGAACATCTTCAACCATTGTGCCATTAGTACTGGGATCCAAAATAGTATTTCAAGGATTTGAATAATGTGTGTTTAATGCATATCCATGGCATTGAGAAGTACATTAGATAAAATTTCAAACTATTGGTTTAATACCTTCTTGTAGCAGTAGATCATTTGATCATGTTCCAGACTGTAGGCTTAGATCAGTGACATTCTTTTTTTGCAAGAGTGAAAATAAATCTCCCAGGTAGAACACATAATGTTAGTTTTTATGGAAAAAGAATAAAAGCATGCACTAGCTCACAAGTTCACTTTCAGTTGGTTCTACATATTAACAGTCATGAAAATGAGGTTTGTGGCCTCAGGCACTGAATTCAATCACTTCATCTTTCCATGTAGCAACCCTATTTTTGCTTCCCTCCAGGCACACACACTCAGGGCAATCATGCTGAATTCTCAATTCAAGTATGAATGGTTAACTAAGCTTTTCTCTCAACAAACCATATTATAGAAAATTTAGGAAAAATCGAGCAGTAACAGAAAAGCACAAAAGCAAGATTTTGTTAATATAATAGCTCTAGGGTTTGAAATAAGCAAATCAAAGAGCTGATCAAGCCTAATCCATGATACAGAAGGCATGGTTGATGACTTCTTCTAACAGATGTTGCATACCTTGTGTGAAGTGAGGAATGGTTCCACCTCTATAACTTAAAATCAGGGGTCGAGTAACAAAGTTGAAAATGCAATTAGATTTTTTCTTATAAGTTTTAGAAGATAGAAGACAGATATGCTAGGACCAATGAATTGGAGAATCAGGTTGAAATATTAGTGAAACATTCCCAGTGATGATACTGTCCTGAGCTGGCAAAGATTTCTGTTTCTTTTCTCAGAGCTTTTTTTTTTTTTTTTTTTGTATGTATGTATAAAAGGACATGTATTTTAACACGGAGATTTGGAGATTTGTTGTTCACTGTTGATGCTAAATAGATGATAAATAATACTGTCATGTAAAAACTGGTAGAAAGGGAAAGTAAGATTTGAGACCCTAAAACACTACAGGAAGGACCTAAAAAAATCTTAACTTTTGGAAGTGTGCCAGATTCACTTTAGCAGTAACATAATTCTTTTGATTTTCCAGTATTTCTTTTAACCATAGTATATTGTAAGGTGAGAATAGTGTAAAATAAATTATTGGTGTAATAATGTGAGAACTAAATGTAACCTTAATAACACATTTTTATGTGCTATAACAACATTACAAACCTTCTACATGTGCTATTACTTAACTTCAGTGGGTTTTTTGTGTTACTGAATTATTGTTTCCATTTTATTGATTGAGAAATCAAGGTCTAGAAAGAAAATGTGATGTTTTTCAGACATGCAGAGCTTCTCCACCCAAGTGAATTGTTGTCAGTTCTGTTCCCATAGGTCAAGTGTTCAGCTCATTAAAATGTTCCACCATCACAATACACTGACCTTGTGTGCAATCTTTGAAGAGGCTAATAACTTATTTAACACTAGCATTGATCTGCCAGGTATGATCTCTTTGAGTTGGAAGACCCATAAATACAGCTTAATCGTTCAAAGGGTTTAATTAGCTAGTGCATTACTACGGTTTTATATTGATGTAACATTATTTGGTTTATATAAGATTACTAAAAATCACACAGTGATTTAGTATTTACTAGCTAGTCTGGCAAGAACCTCAGAATCAGACTGTTTTCAAAGGTGCTGGTATTTAGTGTCAATTGGCTGCATGAACATCATCTAGGGCTCATGGTTAGCATTTCTGTATCTTGGCATGTAACAACATTCAGTGAAGACTGAATGCACAACAGGTCTAGACCAGCATATATGTACAAAAAGAGCAAGGTACAAAAATAAATCCACACAAGGAACTTGATATTGGTACACTTACATACTCATGTCTTTGGAAAACTGACCTACTAAGATGGTTTCTTTTTTCAAAATCTTTAGTAAAATGTAAGTATGTTAGTGAGGTCACTGTTCTTTTCCTGCTGCCTCCTGTGTGAATAGTCAGAAAAACAGTGTCCCACTTACCTGTGACAAAACTAAAAATATGTGATTGTGTTAACAATTCTCATGCTTCAATTAATTTTCATGGGAATATTTGCTACTTAAATATTATGCAAGCTGTTCATAGTTTAATGACTGTTTGCTCCTGCTCACAAAATTTCAAGGTCAGTGCAAGGTCAAGATGCACTTAACTGAAGAAGCCAGTTATAAATTTTATTAATATATTTCATCATGTGATGTTTTTCTGTACCTATTGGTGATTGTTCTGGAGTAGAAAAAGGTTAGCTGAGCACATATGATACATTCATTACTCCTGAATTTACTCTCTTCTTTGACTATATATATTTACTTCTGTACATCTCTTTCCTATTGCTATATTTGAACTAAGTTCTTGCTTAGATGTAACCAAACGGATTTAGCCTGATGGCAATTAATAAAATAGATTTCCTTGTGAGAATTTTGGTTGCTTCTGGTAATTTATAGGGGCATCTTTGTTGAGTAATTTTTGTTACCTTTTAGCTAACTGATAGGTTTTTGATTATTAACTGTTTACTGATAACCTGATCCTTGATTAAAAAGAATTCACATCTTTAATCTCTCTCTGCCTGCTGAGTAGAGGGCAGTTGGGTGGGAGACACTTGTTTACTTAGTAAGGAGGGGATACAGCAAACTGAGGCTTTGGGAGTTGGTGTGGAGGGCATCAGAAATGGTTTCAAAAAGTATAGGAGCAGCAATTGTGGTTATGGGCCAAGGTGCTTAGTCTCGAGCCTTGAATAACAAAATCAGTCCTGAAAAGCAGAAACCCTGATCCAGTTTTATCTCTGGAGGGAGGCTGCTGCTGCACAGGTCTCTGGCATCATGAGTCTCAAGTATCTTTAGAGCTTTGTTATGAAAAGTGAAAAAGAACCCCCCTTTCCATTTGGTTGAATGAAGGATATCTAAGAAAAAAAAAATAAAAAACCACCAGCCCCTAAAATGATCAAAGGATGAGCAGGCAATGATTAACTTGTTAACTCTGTCTTCAAATCCAGAGACATGTTTGTCTGAAATGTTACTCTTTCCCATGGATTTGCCAAGCCAAAAGATGCACAGCTTTGCAAAAGACAATATGTTGCCATGCCTGCATCTTGCAAAGCTAATTCTGAATTAAAGTCTACTCATGCCATCACCTGGGCATGATGAGGACACAATAGAGAGAGGTAGCCAAGATGAGAAATGTCCCTGAGGCAGATACTCTCTTAGTGATGGAGCACGGACAGACTGACTTTTCTGCTAGATTCTTCATGTGCACTAGATTTCAGGGAGTTAAATCCTGAAGAGAAGCAGGAAACATTAATTTGCTAAATGGCCCTTTGGTTTGCCTGTTTTCCATCTCTGATTATTGTTCAATGGTTCAGGACCAAGTTAATTATTTTAGAATAATGGTTACTTTATATGCATGGTAAAATACTTTAAAACATTCTGCAGTTATTTTTGGATACTAATAGTCATGCATTTTCCCACTAGCAATGTTGATTCCATTGTGATTATTTAGAGTCAAAATTTTTGATTGAGTCAATAATACAGAAGTTGAAGTATTTCTCAATACTATTCACTAAATAATCAGTGTCACATTGTGACCTGTCTGGTCAATCGTCCATGAATTATGGAGAATTAAAATAAGCCTTTATAGGGTAAGCTAAACATCAACACAAGCTGCAATGTGGCAAGATCATATCCACAGCACATGAAATGAGTCAAGTATGAATAGAAATGTCTGAAGTTTTTCATTATATTTCTGTCTTTTAAGTATTTACCTGAAATGCTGCCATCATTTTCACCAAAGGTTTGCAGGATCTTTCCCTTTATAATTTTTATTAGATGTCCAGCTCTAGGAAGAAAATGTTGACTAAACTTGTTTAGGAGGAAGAAAGAAGCATGTAAAGTTCAAAATAGTGGCAGTGTTTTCCATGAAGAAGCAGAAGCAGAAGCATGCTGGAAACAGCCAGGTATGGGGCCAGATCAGAGATTCCCCTAGAAGAGATGCTGGAAGAGCAGCATATGCCTACATGCTCACTGCCACAGCTCTGTGCAGCAGGTGCCTATTTATATAATAAAAGTTCTGACCCAAATGTTCACTGAAAGAGCTCTTTGAATTTTTTCCCCAGTCACATGCACTGTATGCTCATGATCAAATGGTGTGGAGTTGGCCTGGTGCCTGTGAGAGCCTGTGAACCAGTGGAGTCAGGTTGTGAAAAGGTCCCCTTAGAACATTTCACTGACAAGTGCTTGCACTGCCTCAAGCAGAAAATCACTAGCCTAACTACTGGCTTTCTGTCATCATTGCTAAGCAAACCCTGAGAGACCATTTTAGGTTTGTGTTTAAGGTAAAAAAGGTGTTAGCCTTGATGTGAAATGTTGAGCTGTATTCTCTGAAACACAGCAATCTTCATGCACTGCAAAAAAAGACTCTCAAATTCATAAAATCAAATAGATTACAATTAGATATTGTAGTCTAAATAATTTATCCTGGAAATCACTACATATAAATCCAGAAGGACCTGAGGTATTTCTTATAGGCAAGATATAACCATTAATAGTTCTCAGATTAATACCACCTCATCTCTGAAAGAATATTCACCATCATTAATGGGTTGGGCCCAAGCTTCTGCCATTATTGCATTTCTGATAATTGAGGACTCATAAAGATACATGTGCTGTGAATAATGAACTTAACTAGTCTTCAGCCAAACTTACAAAGATGGGAAGTTGCAGATTTGGGCAGTCTGCACAAATCTCAGCTATCTGAGCTTTCACTGTATTATTCAATTTTTTAATATTATTTAATTTAATTTACAATAAACCTCTGCATAGTAAAATATATAAAAAAATATGTATGTTATGAAGTATATATATTTTAATTAGCTATTTGATAAGACTTCAAGTCCAGTTTTTCATGCACTACAAGGCCTTTTGTATCTGAACAACTCAAAGTGGAGAAGACCACAAGTTGTATTTCCCTGTGCCTCACAATAACTTTAGCTAAATAAATAGATTTTTGCACTGAGATTTTGTTTAACCAATTCCATGGACGATTCAGTTGTGAAATTTAGATTAGGCTTCAAAGCAAACTTTAACTCATCTCCAGGCAGAGTAATTTCCTCTAGTGCTCTAGGCTAGTCAGTTAGAAGCATCCAATAACTATGGCATTTCTTATCCATGTAAACATAGCCTTTTTAATAGAAAACAAGAAAAGCTGATGGGCATTGACTGTTCATCTTTCCTATTAACTGAGAACTACAAGCCTTTAGTGGCTTTTAAAACTAGGCTGGTAAGTTTTTCCAAGTCTAAACTAAGTCTTTTGTTTTCTTCAGTATATCCATTTTAAAGAATTAATGATGATTTAAATTAATAAATTAATTGCTTGTGTCATTCCCATAAAATGTATTACACATAATTATATGAAATAATTTTTCAAAGAAAGGTAGTTACAGCTCTAAGTTAGCTGACTACAAAGCTTTCACTTAGCTCCCTTGTGTCTATGACATAATATTTAATTACAAGTTCACCTGTGATATTTCTCACAGAATAGATGATATACTGTCTGACTAAGGAGCTATTCAACTCTCTTTGCCTTTTTTCAGTGTGTGTCTCTGTTGCCATCTCCAGCACTGTCCCAGGCTATCAATTGCCAGAGAAAGCCTTGACAGCAGTGTGTTTTCCCCAGTGTGTTTTCCCCAGTCACAGCTTCAGGGATGAAACAGTTGTTTTGGCTCTAGATTAAGAGTAACACAAAAGGGGCTGATACCTGTCATGAAGAATATTAACCAGAATTCATAAAAGTTGGCAAAAAAACAACAATGTCTTATGACTGTATCCAATGTGAGTCCTTACTGCAGTCTGTTCTCTGTACACAATATTTCAGTGCAGACTAGTAGGGCCTGCAGTGAGGATGTGGTTTTCTGACTTCCGAGCAGGAAGCCAGGTCATGGCTGAGAAAATTAAGGGAAGCCTCTGAATGAGGCAGTAGACCAAGCTAAAGGGCAGGGGTCTGTACCTTATTTATGAGTACCTTTACTGGTAAAGGAAAATACTGAACCCCAGGTTTTGCCACAGAACATTCACTGGTTGATGTTTAAATAGGATCCAGAGTGTAAAGCACCTTTGAAAGCCAGTTGGAAATTGCATCTGCCACCACCTACTAGGGGATTCTTTGTTTGCCTTCAAGGCTATCTCTACTCAAGTGGAATGAAAGTGTGCAGATCAAAATGTTCATCAAATGAAAGACCTTACTGTTGTAGCTCAGTCAATCAGAAATCTGTTTCCTGTAGGAAAAGTATGTTTTCTTCTGATATATCATTATTACAAAGGAACTAGGAGTAATGCCAATATCATAAGGACTGGGAAGCTATAATTAGAATGAACTCATGTGTCAAAGATGCATCTACATATAAAAGACAAATAAAAGTATTTTTGTGTCCCAAATAAAAGGCAAGTTGGCTTGTGGGTGCTATTGGTCATCATAGCAACAACATCTTGTTGGATTTTTAGACATATGAGTCACGTATTTCTCAATCAAAAAGAATGAAGATTACATTTCTCTGAGGTTATGGGGGAAAGAAAGTAGAACTGGGAAAAGTAACCAGACAATCACTAAAACCTATAGACAGAGTCAAGAAGGAAATTAGGCCACTGCTGCTAAATATTACCAGCAGATAAGCCACTTGGGTTTTTTATATGATACATGGAGATTGTGAGCCATGGAAACAACAATTTGCATTGCACGAGGGAGAGGATGCCTGATACCTCCCAGCCCCGGATCTGGGGTGCACACAGACATGCATGGGCTGTACACTGTGTGCATGCAGGCTGGCCAAGACCTGCTCAAGTATTCCACAGATGAAGTTGTCTCAGGTTAGATGAAATGTCCAGAAATCTTGAACCTAGTCCTCCCGCCAAAGTATCGAAAGAAGCCTGTTAAAAAGTAAAATTATTGAAAAAACATGATGGGAGGTAAAAAAAAATAGTGTAATAAGGAAGAAATAAAATAGCACTTAGAATCCTAATTTAAGGAGTGAAAAAAAACATGTAGACAAACATCTTGGTTTATATTTCCAAGCTCTTTAACTTTTCTGGGATGGCAGAGCCCTTCATGCATTTTTACCATTGTATATACCCAGAAAATTTCCCTTCCCTTCCTTGTCTACATTCTGACTCCCCACTAACAAAAACTACCAAAAGTGTTTTATTTCCTGTGTGAGCTAACTTCTTCTCTCTTCTTTATGACAATCTTCTATAGATTTTTGAGGACAGGGCCATATCTGGGCCCATTTATGTTTGTTGTTTGTCATTTTTCTCAAAGTTTCAATATTACAGACCCTAAGTTCACCTAATAACATCAGATTTAGCATGATAAACCCCAAATGACCCCATCTGCCTTTGTGCTCTGCTATCACCATCACTTTTTTGATTTCCATGGCTGCCTGAGAAAAGGAAATGTTCAGGCCCTACATTTGATCTTTTACTTCAGTCTTATGCCAGTCTTGAAAAATGTTTTCTTAGTATAATGCAGTTTGTCCTGAACTAACTTGTAAGTGTTAGAGCTTTTGATGATCTTGAACTTGCTCAGTGAGGACAAGGTAAATGCAGCTGTGGCTGTCAATGTATGAAAAAAACAACTGATATCTGTATAAATTATTTTTTTAAAATCCCACATAGTCTAACTACATGCAAAGACATAAGAACACCCTCCAAAACTGTCTTTGTTTGTCTTAAGGTGAAAAATTTCCTGACTCAGCTCAAATATATACAAATTGTTCTGAAGAGTAAAATTTCGATAAAGCCCATAAATATATAGTCTTGAAAACCCCAAAATGTTTCCAAAAACAGCTGAAATGTTGGCTGGCAGTTCTAAGAAGGACTGAAATAAGCTGTTAATTAATGTATAAATTAAATAAACTGTGATTCTTCTGTCAGCTATAGTGTTAATCTGAAACTTTTTTCCTCTTTTTGTTTGGTTGATCATTGCTCAGAATATCCCCACAGAACTGTTGCATATGATTTCCAGTTCACATATCAAGTTTTGTAGACTTTCCACTTCTGCATCATTAGTTTTTCTTGAATTATTCAGTTCCTTCAGTTAATGGCTACCAGTGTGCTGCACATGCAAGAGTATTGTGTTATAGCTTCATTTACTTCCTTCTATGTCCTAGTCATTTTAAATTTTAGTTTCTTCTAAATGCTTTTCTAAATTTGTGTTGATGCCTGGTAAACAAGCTGTGAAGGATCACTCACCATTAACACAATCTGTCTATCCTGCACCAGAGAGCCCTTGAAGGGAATTTCCAGTGTGACGCTGCAGGGTGTCTTGGCTTTTTGGAACGCTAGAAAGCAAACTGTAAACAGTCTTCACTACGCCAGCACAAGCAACAGCTTTGGTACCATTTTCGGCTGAATCTGCCTCACAAAGATTCAGTGAATGACAGTTGTTTAGGAATAGTAGGAGCTGGTTACCATCTTGCTCTAACACACTGTAGTTTCCCTAAAAAACTTATATACCAAATTAATTGTATTAATCATATTATTCTGGTTTTCAGCCTTATGATAAGAATAATTAAAAAATAATCGTCTGTTTTAACTCTTGTTTTTCCATTTCAACTTCATTAGTTCTGAGTATACTCCTCAGCAGCATACCTTTTCTGGATACAATAGATACATCATCATCCTCAAAGGCAACAAGCTTGTCTGATCTGTTTGCAAGTAAATATGGCATAACATATTTCTGGTGAATTCTGTCTTGGCACACTTTCTGTTCAGGAGCTGACACTGATGACTCAGCCTCACAGTCATTTCTTGGCTTCACAGATAATCATCTTAACCCTCTTCAAGGAAATTGTAGGAACATCAGCATATCTGTTTTTGTATTGTTCTCCATCACTGCACGTGGTATGTCTCTGTTGTATGACTGTCAAGGATTAGGCGAGTCATTTTTCTGAAGACACATGTTTTCTCTAGATTTTTTCATCAGCTTAAAGTCTAGTTGAAACTCCCTAAATTAAATTGCCACAGTCATAAGAGAGCCATATAACCCAAGAAAGAGGACTGGTTTCTTCACATACATTTTGTATGGGACATCGTGGGAATGTGACCATCCTATTTCTCCATCACCACCTGAACAGGATGATTCGATAACTGAAATCTGTTTTGTTTTACATGTCATGTTTAAATACATAATGCTCATATGTTAGCTGAAGGACCCAGAACTGCTTCCTGTCTTTTGGCTCTCTACTTATTTGAGCTCCAGCTCCACTCCTGCTCCATTTTATGGTTGAGTCCCATACATCACCCTTTCCCTGAGCTTTGATTGGGATAGGGAAGGTGGGTATTCAGGCAGCAGAAGTGTTTTGATACAATCCAGTCAAATTCTCAGTCTAGATGATCGTACAAGTCCAGCTCCTGAATGATCAACATGTGCATACCCAGCCATCCATTATCTGTACAGCTTCAATGGAGGCCATTTGCCTTCTCTCGTAGTTCTGATATGTCCCAAATCAGATATTAAAACTGTAGAAGCAAGAGTGCAACATAAGTTCTCTTGCCTTTCACAGTATTTAAGCATTTCCTCCTGAGTTACTAAAAGAAGTTCAAAATTTAACAAATGACCCTAGAATTCATGCTGCTCTTTATTTTTTTTCCACCACTCTATTTAGTATATTTGTCACCAAAAATCATTGTCACTTACAGGCTGTGGAAACCTTTACTTGATTTGGAGAAGTATACCAATGGCAAAGCTGATCCAGATCCATTCTGCCCTTGATCCTCTGCTCTAACTGTGCAATATATATAAACTCTGGCATTATGAAGCATGAGGAGCTTCAGAGAATGAGCAGAATGCATTTTTGGAAGAGGGACCTCCTTTCCTTTCACTATGTGTGTATTTGGCTAACAATAATTTTAACTACAGAAGAGTGAACACTAAACTTGTGCTCATATTTTATTGTTTGCATAGGTGTCTGCATATTGCATATTGCAGTTGCATAGGTTTTATGGTACTATTATTCAAAATATTCAACTAATAGAAGTTTCAGATGCATAACCTACCTGTGAATTTGTCTTAAATCAAATCTAGCAACTCAATTCTTTTTCTAGTACCTCATATTTCATGAAATCCATACAATTCTTTAAAATTTAATAATGTAAGCTTTTTGCAACCATTTGAGAATTGGGGTTATGTTGTTAAAATACTATGCAAATAATTCATATGATCAAACTAATATATAACTTTAGTGTTATAGGCACTTTTAAAATTTTGAGATTGTAATTCAGCTACCAGAAATCCATAACCAATTGTCTTCATATGGTTCTGGGTGACTTCTCCTTATACAATGAATTACTCAGGAAATCTCTTGTTCTTGGAATACATTATAGGATACAAAATAAATTAAGTTTTTCCTGAAAACTTCATTACTACATATTCTGCTGGAATGTGAATGTGAAGGCTGGGTTATGCTTACAATACTGTATGTGTTGTCTACAATGCAGGGAAAGGGCTCAATAGCTCAGTTATATGTGAAGTACCTGAAAGATATGGAAATATGTGGAATTCATCTCATTGGTAAAGGAGCTACTCCATCACTTGTGAGCAGAGCTGCACCCAGTAACAGTGGGACGAGGGTTTACCCTGAGTGCAATATGCTGTTTTCGTTTTCAGGAACCATTTATGGATTTCAGAGGATATTTTCTGAAATATCTGATAATCTTACACAGTTTCTTCTTTAAAGTACAATTGTCAGCTTGGTGGCATTGTTCAAACCGGTTCTCTTGTGAAAAAAATAAGCGAGATGCATTCAGTTTTGGCTATTAACTTTCATATGAAATTATGCTTTGTGCTACTTAAAATACTCTTATATTTTTCCCATAGATACATTATAAACAGACAGAAAGCACCCATGGATGACCCCACTTTTTAAATACTTATCTATATAGATATGCATGCAGCTGTTGCCACATGTGCTTTGATGATCCACTCATCTTGATTGAGTAAGACTGAGGACCAGGAGAGACAAAAAGAGAGGGGGAAGAAAGAAGAGTGGGAGGAGTGTGGGTGTGAAGATGAAGGAAGTGTCGTGGGCTGCCCGGGTAACACTTGCTGCTTTCTGAGTGAGTCAGGAGCTCCCTGAAGAGCCACTTGAAATTGGGAAATCTTTTGATAAATTGGCAGCCAGATCACTGTGATAGTATCATGTGTCCAAGTATTATGCAACCAAGGACAAGGATATCAGAATTCCTGTGACAGGTCTGCCAGTCAGGCAATTACCAGCGAATTGCCCCAAATTTCCAGTTATTAGTGAATGTTGGATGGCTTAGGTTTTGAGGACAAATCTTAAGTGCCATCCTTCAAAGAAATTAGATTTCAGAGAGGGTTAACACTCAGATACAGTAATAGCTGATGCTTTGGCTCACCCTTGAAAATCCTTGATGTAACATGTCTGCCTCCTTTCCTTCTGTAAAACAAAAACAGCAGTTATTTCATCAGGTTATTCTGAAGATTGCCTAATGCCTTGAAGGTTCTAAAAATCTCATAAACAAGAAGCAACCCTGCATGACAAGTGATAGGCAGTGCACCCACATTTTTTACCTGTAACTTATTGTTTACAAGTCTGATGATCACAGGGTTTTCTGCAATGCTTGCTGCTGTGAATTAACCCTGTAGGGCAGCCAAACACCACACAGCTTCTATCTCTCTCCCACTGCAGTGGGATGAGAGAGAATTGGAAAAGTGAGAAAACTCATGGGTTGTGTTAAGATATTTTAATACTCAGAAGAGGAAAAGACAAAACAAAACAGAAAGAAAAAGGGGCACAAAAATCAGTTGCTCACCACTGGTAGCTGAACACCCAGCCTGAGCAACAGCAACCTTGCAACATTCCTCCTCATGGTAGGAGCTAAAATAAAAAAAATTATCTCTACAGTTAATCTAGCAGCCAAAGTTACCCAGAACTATCCAAAGCTATCCACACTTATCCAAAAATAATTAAATGTATGCTTTACTTGTATGGTTATCTGAGTACAAATCCATGTGGTATTTACAAATAAACATCATGAATTTTCACTTAAAGTTGACTATACAGATTATTTTATTATTAAATTATTATTTTTAAACTGTTTGCATGTTAAAGTGTAGACTTCTAAGAATGAATTAGGTTTTTAATGAAAACAACCACTAGGTAATTAGGCAAATTTTGCTTTGGCTTAAGGATGCATCAAAAAAGTTAGCATAAACAATATATCTGGAAATTTTTAAATGAATTTCTAAGTGAAAAGACAAAAAGAAAGGCAAAAAAATCCCTAATTGTAATCACAGTCACCAAATAAACACAGAAAACTTCAGAAAAATATACTTGCATTGGGGCAGAAAGTATTAACTCATGCAAATTTTGAGAAATGCAAAATAATGTTTAGAAGAAGGAAATTTTTACCTTATTTGTACTCACTGTTGGGCTCTAAAAAATCCTGAAAGAACTGCTGAAGCTTAATGACAATTGCACCTTACTCCTGAAAAGAAATAGAGGCCTAAGAGATGAGACAAAAGAAAGTTCTAGAAGATGCTTTAAAAGCAATGGCAAATAGTGTCTCCTTACTTGCACCACTGGCAAAAATCTGGCCTTGAAAATGAAGTGTCAAGAACTTATGTTGAGCTTAATTGTTCCAGAATCTTGGTCATTGTGTTATGTTTCTAGAAGAAATAAATAGTATTCAAAGACAGGTTATGAAAACGGTTACAGACTACACACAATTTCAAAGTGACCGAAGAAATCAAGATGATTTGATCTATTTAATTAAAAAAAAATAAAAAACCTCTCAAACAAACAAATCCGAGGCAATGTATTTGATTCAGCTAAAACAACAAATGTTGTTCAGAAGGTCGGTAAGAAGCTTCTATTCATCCTCTAACAACGCAAGAACAAAAAGTTCTGATGAACTAGAAAAGCAATATCATTTTGCACTGTTTGCAATTAACCTGTGGAGCCGGCTGTCATGAAATATCAGTGCGCTCAAGAGTTTAAGAGCCTTTGAAAAAGAGATGACATTTTATCTGAATAATGAGAACATCCACAGTTACTCTGGTAAAAAAAATATTAATTTGAACAGGATGCTAACTTTCAGCATATTAACTAATTTTCATCTAAGGGATTGAAATAATTTTTGTCTGGAAAGATCTTTTAAAGAGTCTCTGTGCATTTCACATATAATTTTGTAGTGCCCACAGCCAGTCAGACACTGCCACCACAATTGTGCAGTGTTTTATAGTGACTAGATGATCCACTGGCAGTGTCTTGCACTCATTGTATCCAGACATCAAAGATTTCCACTCTGTGTAGCATTTTTTATTATTATTGTAAAGCACACAGATCCCTTCTGGAAGACTTTCCAGGCTCTAATTTGATACTGGTTTTAACTTTCTGATATTTTATGGATTTCAGAATTTAATTAGACTTGTAAATGATAAAATTAGTCTCCAAAAGCTGGAGGGCTCTATTCCAGAGTCTTAATACATGCAAGATTTTGGTCCCAGTCTCGCTTCCTGCTTACTACAAGAAAAATAATATTTCATTTTTTCTTATCAGCACAATTCACTATTTTACCTATTGTGTCTCTTATATTCTTTGACATGACTTTCTCCTGTGACTATTCTTGCTCTAAACTTTTTGTTGTTGAACACAATGGAAGCTTTATTCAGTCCACTCTCTCTTTCCATGGTATTTCATTGTCTGGTTGTTTTGTGAGGAATGGTAAATGTGAGAAACTGTTCATTAAAATAATCCTTTCAGTTCCTACATGCTTCAGTTCTGCAGATACGCACATGCACACACAAATACAGAGACATGCATTGTACTTGCAGTTATCAAGCTAAAAAAAAAACACACTAAAAAACTTTCATAAATCTGCTCTATCCCTACATAGAGGTGTTAAGTTTTCACATTTTTTTTCTTAGTGAAAACTAAGGGTAGGCAGGAGAAGTGAGCAAGGGGACAAAAAAGGATTTTTAAAAAATTTCAATATTTTCCTATCGAGCAGAAAACAAAGGGTTTCAGAAGTCATTTCAGAAGGTGAAAGGCTCGAACAACCAGCCAAAATTACTGATGTCACACTGCTTTTCCTTGTTGAAACTAAAGTCTTGACCCTTAGCCTTTCATTTCGCAAGTAACTGACTTAACTGTAACCTTTTGAACTGTTCTGGAAATGGTTGTTTAATAATTTAATGCAGTAAAATAATTTGAATAGCTAACTGGCTAACAGAATGGAACCAAGCCCATAAGTGGGGTTAGGATATTTGCCTGTTGCACAGGATGACTGGAGGCTTCTGACCATGATTCCAGCTTTGCCTTTTTCCCTTCTGTTGATTATTCTGTTCTTGGGAAAAAGATGCTGAGGTCTTTAAAGCACATGTGTTGAGTGTTGCTCTGACTTCCCCTTTTTAAAAGTCCATTTCTAATGACATTTTATGGAAAGCAGGCTCCTTAGACTAAATTACTATCTTTGTTGCTGTTTCTTAACATCATATTCATTTTAAATGTAAATGAGAGTATCTGAGTATTTGATGAAATTATCATTGAAACGGCATGTTCCTTAACCCCATTAAATCTGCATTTGCAGATAAAAATATTCCGTTGGAAAACTCCCAAATGACTTTTATTGTCAATTCGTCCTGTTTTCCAGTTTTCTTTTAAAACACCTAAAATGACAACACATTGCACTCTGTATTTTGCACACTCAAGAGCTCTATCCCAGTTCATGAGCCAATATTTTCATGTCTTTTTATTTGTAGTATAGGCATTTGAATAACTATTATATAGAATAACCTTCAAATATAGCTTCCAGATTGAACATACTATGGTAAAATTCCGTAAGAAACTTTATTGCATTTATGGTCCTAATACAATGAGGATGCAATGATTTGATTGAAAAAACTGAATATGTGTTCATGCAAGTGATTGTTGATGACTTCAGTCATATCATGACCAGGCAGATGCTGTGTAATGTGGAAACTAGACAGCTGCACAAAGGCAGGAGCTGTCTGTGGCATAACACCTCCCCTAAGTAGGATTTTCTCAACATTCAGTTACACTTTGGACAGTAAGGGAGACACATTAGGATAGGGTGACGGCAGAAATGCCTCTTTCAGTAAGAGCTAGTTTCTGATTTTGCAATCTTTTTACTGTTATCTCACTTAACACAAAATTCCACTGGTTTGCAGGAGTTAGGTGCTAGTGAACATGAATAAAGTGGCAATATTGTGTCTGATTTGAATTTTGAAAAAAAAATTCTGTGCTCAGCCATTTACTTTGGGATAAATCTGAGTCCTTGTGGTCATATGTAGAATTAATATTGCATAATTGGTCAAAAACATCCTTCTTTAGCTTATCATCAAGGCACGTATCATGTAAACCCAACTGGATATGGGGAGATGGACAGAGATTCTCCCCATCCCTGCTGCTGCCTTTATGGAGAGTCTCTCTAGAATAAGCTCCCTGGGGTGCTCCATTAGCTTAAAACATACTGCATGCTGTTTTCTTTCTGTTGCTGCTTTTCTTTTGTTTTCCAGCCAAAAATCTTCAAAAGCTTTTAAACAACAACGAGGCCAGAAGAGATTGTTGTCTGAATTTAAAGAGAATAAAAGTCAGCAGAGAGTCTCCTGTACACATGATTTCTTTCATTCTCTATTTCTTGCATTAAGCCAATTACTTAATGGACAGAAAGCTATTTTATGATCCTTCAGAGTGTGAGGCAGATTACAGAAAAATCTCCCTAAGCAATGGAAAACAATGTATAAATAATAAGAACCTAATCATTTCCTTTAATGAAAAACTGCTCACAAGGGAGGAAGGATGTGCATGCATATACACTAAAATTAAGTCATCCTACTTAAATGCTCATGTCCCCAAGAAGCATGCACGTCAAGCACCATTCTGAAGCTCAAATGCTGCTATGCCTCATGATCTAAGACATATGTAGGGAGAAGACAGTGCTGTACTTGTGTTGTCAGCTCATTTTGGCTGCTCTCCTGACTACAAAAAGAAGAGGAAACTTTATTGTGCTATTTCTGTTTTGACAAATTCTACAGAGCCCGGACATTTCTTCTACCACCAACCCCCAACAAAAAAAAAATCCAAACAACAAACCAAACAACCAAAACAACCAACCAAACAAACAAGAACCCAAACAAAACCAACAAAAAAATCCCAACCCCCCCAAAAAAGCAACAAAAAAACCTGCCAAAAAAAAAAAAAAAAACAACCAAAAAAAAACCAAACAGGAAAAAAAGGAATCAAGCAAACACCAAACAACAAATCAACCAAAACTCAAACAAAGAAGACCCAAAACAGCTGAGGAAGCCTGACACTTACATAGGTACAGGTATAGGGAAGACTACAAGAGTTTAAAGTCTTCTAATATTAACCGCGTTTTGCCACTGTAGAGTTAAGGCAGCTTACTGCTACTCAGCTGGAGTTTGAAAAGTCCAATTTTAAAATCTCTCCATATCAGATGGGGTAGATTTAAACATTCATCAGCTTTTCCTTGTACAGTATTAATAATCAGTTTCTGGCTGTAGAGAAGCAGCAACCAGGAGGTGACACAAACACTTTATATGCTTTCCCAATAGCACTGCTATCTATCTACCTAACTTCAAACTTCTAAACAGAGTAATAATTCCTACTGTTATGAAAAATCATTTAATGAAAAAATATTCCAATACTAGCAATCAGAAGGGACAAAAAGCTTGTAAAGACCTTATAGAATTAAGCTGGGAACACATATTGCTAGCCAGAAAATCCAGATGCCGGTTTCAAAAGTAATTTTTTAGTTTGAATTATTTCCTAAAATAATATGAGAGGGTAAAAACTTACCATTATGGAAAAACATTGATCTAAACCCTCACAAATACTCAGAAAGTAGTGCTTGACCTCTTCTCTTCCCTGTACAGTCAAATTATGTCTTTAATTCACATATAATTAATACTGAATTTCAGGATATTTCAGTCAATTGGATTTCACCAACAGCTCTTGCCATTCTCCTTTATGCTTTCTCGGTGTCCAACAGCAGCAGCTATTTTGTTTGCAGTCATGTACTTTCCTCTAATACCCTGTTGAGCTGCAGTTCCTTCCAGCACAGAATGGGCAGACACTTTCTGCCCAGTAATTTTATGAAGATCTGTCAAAGTCTCTCCCCATTTTGGTCGATGAAGTGAATTCTTGACAGAAATACCTTCTCAATAATGATATTTTGAACCATTCCAACCTCTTTCAGGAGTTCCATCAGTAGATTCACCTTAACAGTATATAAAGTGTTACTAGTGAGCCATGGAATGCAACTAGGACATTTTGGTTTTAATGGCTTTAAACACATTTCAGAATATATTGGTTCAAACGATTGATTTCGTACAAAAAAAAAAAAATAAGATGGTTGGTGGGGTCAAGGAGGTGGAGGAGACAAAACTGGCATCTGTAAGATGAAAGAAGGTGATATTCCTCAAATACATGTTGTCCACAAAGGAGTGAAGGTGTGTGGGAGCTGCACTTCACACTTTGAAAATGTTAAGTATCTGGTTGTCTTGAGTCCTTTCAAACAAATAGAGGAGCTCCCACTCACATCAGTAAGATTTTACTATCTTCCTTTGGTGTTTCTAAAATGTATAATTATTTAGTACTGAAGATCTAAAGGAAGTAATATTTGACCCAAAAACTTTCTCATTAGGCTATTTTGGGTATATTAAATGAGCATTTGGGCTGAAGAAAATGAGTTTCTGTTTTGTACCATCATACCCAGTTATGGAATGAAATTAATTCTGTGTTCAAAAGACGTATTGAACACACCAGTCCATCAATGTATTTATTTTGCACAGAATGTCTGGAGATGATTTTCTATCAATCTATTTGTGCTATATAGGTATATTGCATTCACTACCATCCTCTTTTAATAATGTGAATACAGCACGTAATAATAAGTTTGCAACTCTCAGAAATTACTTTTTGGAAGATGGGAAAAATACCCCCAACTAATTAACTAATGTGCTATTTTGTACCCTAAATTCTCTTTTAATGGTTAGTGTTCATTTATGAAAAGGAGTCAAAGCTGCCATAAGGTTTAGTACATTTCACTTGTACACCCTCTGTGAATTTATCACATGATAAATAATACTTTTCCAATCTGAACACAGCTGTAACAATCCCCTCAGCTGTCACTGTTGCTCAAAACACTGTTTAGCCTATTTTCCCTACAGCTAGACTGGTTCCTTGTGTTATTCTCTCTCTTGTGTTATTTCTAGCAGGCATCCCACTTTTTGGATCATATTCCCTGTTTGCTCATTTGATCATGTACAGTGTCTATAACATACTGTATGTGGATAAGGAAACATTTTTTGCTATTAGAAAAAGCACAGTCACGCTCTTTCAAATATATAGATTATATAGTCATCTAAATCTATGTCATGTTCCAATGTCATGAACATTTATGGAGCTTAGAAAAGAAAACTGTTTTGGTTTTTTTCCCAGTATTGCATCTACTTTACAGAATGATATTAAGCTAAACAGAAACTCAAAGACAGCCCTAACATATTTCTAATTGTTATCTGATTTTCTGGAAGCATTCTCATATAAGATTAATTTAGAAGATTTCTTCACAGCCCTTTTCAGATAGCTCTAAAAACAGTTAGGCAGCTGTTTTTACTAAAGAACAAAGGCAAATGCAATGCCAGTCAGAAATTCAGGTGCCCTGTGAAGTTTTTTTTGCCTGAGTACTGCTTTGGCTATGAAAACGGGGTGAAGAGACAGAGACGGGCAGAGAAGAAAGCCTTTTTCAAGGGTCATTTCTATTAGCATCAACACCTGCTTAGTGGATTCTGGTTCTCTCCCCACTTTCAGCTGCTTTTTCCTGTTCCCAGATGCCTCCTCTGTTCATTGAATCAGAGAATCACTTGGGTTGGAAAAGACCTGTAAGATGACAGAGTCCAAGCATTAACCTAACACTGCCAGGTCCACCACTAAACCATGTCCCAAAGTGCCACATCTACACATTTAAATACTTCTGTGGACAGTGACTCAACACTTTCCCTGGGACGCCTATTACAATGCTTTAAAATCTTTTTTGGGGAATAAATTTTTACTACTATGCAATCTAAATTTCCCCTGCAGCAACTTGAAGCCTTTTCCTTTTGTACTATTGCTTGTACTTGGGAGAAGACGAAGACCCCCATCTCAAGAATTTCCACAGTGAACCAGACCAGAGAACTGGTGCCTGTTAAAATTGACAGGCTATTTTTGACCTTTTTCACCGTGTGATCATCTTGCCATGTGGCCTCCCAGCAATGCTCTCCTTAGAGAGGAGGCAGTGCAGGAACAGAAGATGAGAGGCAGGAGGACAAATGTGGACAGAAAGAGCTTGAACTGGTGCTGCTGCTGTCTGTGGAAGTTTGGTCTGAGCCAGCCCTAATGTAGACGGTGTCATACCAACAGAAAGGAGGTACTGGCTAAAGAGGCCTGAATACAAAACCTGGAAAAGGAGTTTTTCTTTGTCTAGAGTCATGTCTTCAGTCATTTTTGCAAAGGAGCAGACCTGCATTGGAGATATTTCTCTCTGCTATCAGTTTCTGATGATGTTAATAAATGAAAACACAAATAGGTGAAAATGACTGGAAAACAAAATAAGTACAAAAGTGAGAAGCCTGTAACATCACTCTGTCTCTTCTTCTGTTTATCTTCATGAAGTAGCATGAATCAAAAAAATGAGACCAGCAAATCATGTAAATAAAAACAGTGCTCCTTACCCATCTTGCTTAGTAGGCCAGGACACCATCACGCTTGTTTTTGAGAAATCTTCCGGTGGATTCATTTAATTATACAGCATATTGGGCAGTTCTTTTGTCCATTCTTTCAATATTACATTTCCAATTGTCCAACTGATCTAATAGGTAACAACTGATAGTGGCAAGAGTGTGCTTATGTAATAAAGCTGAATGCTTTGCTAGGTAGTTTCTTCTTTGAGAACTCTACTTCTTTCAAAACCCAAGAGCTTTATTTCAGGCATTAGACATTCAAGGACACTACTGCAGCTGAACACAAGACTGTGCTGTGCAGCAGCTGAATGTTATTAACTGTTAGATCAGTTTTAACCAACAAAACAAAACAAAACAAAACAAAATAAAACAAAACAAAGAAAGAAACAAAAAACCAAAAAAACAAAACCAACAACAAAAAACCAACCAAACAAAAAAAAGAAACCAAATACAAACTGATACAGATCTTTGCACTCCTTAATTATCTGCAAAATAATGTTAAAATAATTTCTCATGCCCTGCCAGGAACTGGATCCTGACTTCAATGGGAGCCTGAAACCTCTGCATTGATTTTTCCATTATTCTTGCCTGGTAGCCCCTTCCTCTTATGTCATAATATTGCTTGACTCTTTTACACAGCTGTTATATCTATTATACATCTTAAACAAAGACATGCTCTTGTTCTATAAACAGTGGAGTTCATACTTAACTTTAACTTTGCAATCTGGCCACAGAATTCCAAGTTGTTTCAGTCTGACAACCCACATAACTATCCCAAGGATTGGGTCCATAACCATGTAAAAATAAATATCAGAAACACAAATGAAAATACTTGAGCATATGCACAGCTTACTGTGGCATTACTAAGTCATTAGGGGTGATTGCTTGTGCCAGGAACCTAATATAAACATTAGATGATTTTGCATCTCCCTGATTGATCATACATTTGTTAGAGATGATGAGATGAATTTCATATTTCTGTACAGCCTGAAAAAAACTAATAAAATGGAATAGGGAGCTATGAAACAGAGAAGACCTTCTTACAAATCCTGAAGGTCATTTCTTCATGAATACAGAAATATACCATCTCTTGGTAGAAAGTACAAATATATTCTGCAGCATAATGCTCTGTATTTATATTTTAAACAATTTAATGAAATATTAAACAGATTCAGTTTGAGATCCTGTTATTAAGCTATAGAAAAGGTCATGACAGTAGAAAGACTGCAATAGCTACTCTGAACATAGTATCTTGTTATTCAATAATAACATGAAGTTTGAACTTAGAGCTGATATGCAGTAACTAAAAATCATAAAATCGTAACTTTCTTCTTTCTTATTTTCTGTATGCAATGTTTTTCTCAGTGGGGTAATGTATGTCGGGGGTGTGTTGTATTTTAAAATATTATTTTCTCAAACCAATCTCTTTCTTATCTTTTCCTTTATTCTTCCTTTCTAGCTCCTGTTTTTCCTCTGCATTCTCCCCTCCCCCCACTTCTCTTCAATTTGATCTCATCCATATGGTCTTAGACAAATTGGCTGCAAAAGATCTGGGTAAGGTGAGCAGATGTCCTGTGAAAAAAAGTCATCAGGGTGTCCATTTTTTCCCATTTCTTCATATTACACTACTCAGTTGCACAGTAGGGGAAAAATAATAGGCAATTTACATAAGAAATCCTTGTATAAACCTGTGTTAAAATACTGGGAAATAAACTTTTGCAAGAGTTTGTCAAAATTAAAAAAGAAAAACAAAAAAACATTGTTCATTCTTTGCTGTTATGCCAGCAGGTTGTCTAAAACATCTGCTCTGGTAATATGTCACAAGAAATAGCCTGTGCAGGTTAGGCCAGTACATAATAGAGGTAAATGTATTTTTAAATGCCAGGTTTTAAAAGAAGACAGATCCGCTTGGTATCTCATTATAAGGGAAATGGCTTTTCATGTCACCCCATCAGTAGTTGTGCAGCTTTGGGGAAAGTTTCAAAGGTTACGATCCATGCCTTTTAACTCTTAACTAGCTTAGAGTTTTCGCAGTGAAAAAACTCTGGATGGTTTTATCTCTCAAGTAATAAAATTGACTCCTTGCTTGTCTTTAAAAATTTAAAGGGAATTTGCACTATATCTGCATATGGAAAATATTCTTCCTATTTCTGGACAGGGAATATCTTGTGGGGTTTCTACCACAGGTATTTGCTTCTCTGCATGTTCATGTGCATATACATACACAAATCTCAAGAATCTTTTTGGGCTGATTTTGGCTTAATGGCTGTATATCACTCAAGTAAAATTACTGATTTCCCTAGAAGTGCCTAGTCACATCAGTGAAGCATAAATTCAGCTTTCATAAAGCTTTGGCTTTCTCTGAAGGCCGCAGAACAGATCTGTAAGAAGTCAATAATCCTTGCATAAATTTGGGCCTAAATTCAGTAAGACACTAATATGTGTTCTTAAATTAAGTATGTTTGCACAGTTTCACACAAAAAGAAATATTTAAGCACACACTTAGAGTTTACTAAATCATGGATTGTCTAGCAGAGTACAAAGAACTTTTAGGTGATACAAGTTTCCTGGCTGAATTCAACATTTATATATGTGATTCCCTTAGAAATACTTAGGATCTTGCAGTTAGGCAAGTAATTAGAGATTTTGTGGAATCAGATGCATATCCTTATGTCTACAACACCAACAGACATTAATGTGCTTTTGCTTACACCAGTTGCAAGCACATAATGAAAAATAAAATACAAATTAAACTGACCCAAGTAAGAAAGTAATATCTTTGTGGGTGGACTATGAGGTCAAAGTGTTATTAATTTAAACAATTACTCATGGGGAAACACACAGATTTGACTAAATTTTTACTGTGAAGTCAAGTATATATTTCTGGTTAAACACTTAGAGAAAGCAGGCTCAAAGTAGAATCAACCTGCACAATTTTTAATTTACTACCAAAATATACTTGCTATCCCAGTGCACTCTTATTGACTCTTTTGGAGGGGCTCCAATTCTAGCCTTTCACAGGCAAAAATCCTGTGTTGTGAAAGCTTTTTCTCTTGTAGGTATATACAAAATAGTAAAACTCAAAGTATTTTCAGAATTGGACAACTATTTCTTCCTTGCAGATTGAAACTGAAGAAAAAAAATCTTCCCTGTCTTTCATTTGTATAGGCTAACTCTTATATATATATTTTTTAAATAAAGCACTGTTTCCTATGTTAAAAAAGTTGAACATATTTTAAAACCACAAATAAGAAGTGTGAGAAATAAAGGAAATGAATCATGAAGTATAAAAATGTGTCAAAAAAATAGGACCTGATTATCTGGGGAGGCTTCTGCTTTGCATTGATATTACATAATAGTGCTCTGGTCTGAACTACTCTCAATTTCTTAACCAAATTACCCTTTAAATTACCAAGCAAGAGCCATATGCTTTCCTCATTTATGCCGTGCATATCTCAGATTTTCACTTAATTTAAACAAGAGAGACATGATAATTGTCTCTTTAGCTTAAAGGAAAACCATGTGCTCTTCTTTTAGTGCAATTTTCTCAAAGTTACCATGGTGAGAAACACTTTTTCACAGAGTCCTCCTGATCTCTGACTCAGTCTCGAAGTTGCTCCTTTTTAACTTCTTTACACCATCATCTTTCTAGTTAAGGACTAGTCCAGAGTCTTTTTCAGACTTCACAATGGCTACTTTATTTTCTAAGGACAGTTATGGTTGGATGAGTAGCATTTCAGAGAAGAAAAAAAATTAAGTTTTAAGAATTAACTTTAATTTGTTCCTAAATTCAAATTAATTCATAACTCAGCAAGACCACAAAGATTAATAATGCATCTAAAATTATGCCTAATATTTAGATTACTCACTAAATCTGGGTTCATTTCCTTGAAAATGTTGTAACTGGACAGGTGTCAGAACACAAAATTTAAGACTGCTTGTGTCCAAATATCTATAATTTGATCAAGTAATTTTTTTTTTCTTGGTGTATTTTCACATGATTTGTGGTACTGAAACATTTGGTCCACTGTCATAGAGTACCACGATTGTTTTTCTAGTGGTGCTGTTTTGCGTGAGAGAACCAAAATGGTAAAATCTCTAACAGGAACTGAGGTTAGCCACTTCCATAAATAATATTAAACTGTTGGGCAATATCAGGTTTGTTATGCTCCATTTCTTGTCTCCACAGTATAATCTCCTACTTTTATTTCCAAAACACTAATAGATGTTGTGTAAAAGGAGCATGAATAGGCTGAATTAGGATTTAGCTGCAATGGTTTATGGACAGCTAGAGGTTTGTCACAAATAAGCAAACTTGATAAAATAAGTGCTGTGGGAGTAGGGAGAGGGAAACAACAGCTTCTACTTCTTGACTTCCAAAATTTCTCATAGGATGATATATGAATCCCACTAAATTAAACCAAAATGGTGGCACATGTCTTTCCATGCCTATGCCTCCCTTATGTAGGTCAGAGAAAACAGAAGGTCATTACATCATGAGGGTTTCTTCTATTTGAGTATGAATGTGGGGTGGTCATGCTGGAGGTAAGACC
The DNA here is from genome assembly GCF_052056855.1 of Sturnus vulgaris. NCBI lineage: Eukaryota > Metazoa > Chordata > Aves > Passeriformes > Sturnidae > Sturnus > Sturnus vulgaris. The sequence goes on along the minus strand of NC_142243.1, from coordinate 119,628,172 downwards.
AAATTCTCCAAATCTTCCTGTGGGAAACTGACAACTGTCTTTCAGAAGGACTAGATTAACACATACTAATTAATGAAGGTTTTATAAGACTAAGTCCTCACATTTTCCCCTCTAGTATACAGATCTGTCATTCATCACTATAGCAGAAATCATTTTGCTCTACAGTACCATGTGCCACCATGCACTAGGGTCTCACATCCAGCTGGAGCTAGTCCTTTGCTGGTAGGAACGTGCTCCCTGGTAGAGACTCACATTTCAAAGGATCATTTCCATCCCTTCCTTCCTGACTGCTGCAGCCAAGCATGGCAGCTCCTCCATGGACAGCACTGTCCTGCTCATTGAGTTATGAAGGGACCCAACTCTTGGCTTCTCACATATGGGAAAGGAGAATATGTCTCTCAGGGACAGACAGTGAGATGAGAGATAGAGACAGATGATTTCTGATCATTTAAATCTGAAGACTAGCAAAACAAAACGGAAACTAAGATCAAGAGAAAGACTGAGAAGTGAAGGAGAAAAACGGCACTCAGATGGGTTGAATTTTTAGGTTTTTTGTTTTTCTGCTTCACTGTAACTTTTCAGTTAGCTAAAGCAGGACACTTTTCAATGATACTTTTAAAGCTTCAGTGCCCCTAATAGTTTTAGCTATCATTGAGCAACATAATGTATCTGTATGGGATTGACAATAATCTTGATGTCATGAGTGATGTTTTTAGGTTTGTGTACTTTCTTTGGTGGAGAGGGAGGGAGAATATGTTTTAAACTGGTTCATCAGCACTGTTCTGTGGGCCTGAATCAGCTGAGTCCCCCATTTTATAACAGACTTCAGCAAGACAATCTGTGCTCATAAATGTGTGGCAGAGGTCAAAGGATGCCAGTGTTGCATCCTATGGAGCAAAACCCTAAGTAAATCTTAAGACTACATAGAGCAATTTGTTGGCACCCAAACTCAATCCACATGGGGAAGGAGATAAGGGACAATACCATGCCTGTGTGATGAGCAACTTAAGTTGTATTAAAGCTATGGCTAGGAGGCCAAATCAGTAGCAGAAGTCTGAATTTAAACAGAGCCAGGGTTGTAAAACAGCAAGGTTTTACATGAAATTTTTCTCTGCCACTTTCACAAATTATGTATAATTTCCTACTTTTCTGTTCATTCACAGTATCCTTTGTGCTCACTCTGAAAATTTGATGGCAAAGGGCCAGTTTAGTGAAACACCATTAAAATACCCTCGACAGTACTTTATATTTTATCTTCATTTTTTATTTTGCCCTGGTTTACTAAATTAAGTTGCCTTGAGCAAAACTTTGGTAGATAGCAGAGGTCTTCATGCTAAATCTAGAGAGACTATCAGACTGTCATTCTCATTTTCATCCTCAACAGACCTTCAGGTTTCCTCTTTCATCATGTGTTCAGTCCATATATGAGGATAACATTATGGCACTGTTCATGTAGTGATGTGTGTGGTTTTGTTATTCATGTGACAGTTGAATATGTCTGCCATACTTATTCAACACATTGCAAGAAAGAAAATTAATTCAGTTTTGGAATTTGAGTTTCAAAGGCTGGTGGGGAATAATGACATTGGAAGGGCTTAAAGAGTGTGAAAGGCAGCAAAAAGAATTTATATGCTTCATTTGGTGTAACATACTAGTTTTAACAATCAGCAGGTTCATTCAATGTGGATCTGTGGCACAGCTGCAGCACCTGTGCAAATTACTTGGTCTGTCTTTGGTGCTTCTCACTTTCTACCATGATACAACAGTCTTCACCTTGTGTTCAACAGGCCCTAACTTTCTTTTGGCATGTGGTGAAAAGGAGATAAACTCCTTTCACTCTTTGTGAAAATCAATACTATGGCAAGTGAAATGAAATTTTATGGCTGTTGTGTACCATACTTCTATACTTCTCTTCTGATTACCTCAAGTACAGTAGGACATAGACAAACCACAGGATGGTGGATCTCCAGCATATGCATGTCATCCTGTCACACACAGATGACAGGATTATCAAACTGATGGCAGAATTAATTTTGTTAACTTTATCTGTGGTGGAGGTGGAAAATATGCAGCTGGTGAATAAATAGCATGAAGAGATAATAGAATTACTCAGCCTCATTAAATGGCTACACATTGTGCTATTTAGTAATTCATTCAATACCAAGGTGTCTTGAAGAGCAGGTACAATAGATTATTAACTGTAGGGGGACTGCTCACATAAAGACATAACTGTTAAGGGGAATCAATGCATTCTGCTCAGCACCATGTACATAGAGACATGGAACAGTTATTATTACAACATCATCTCAGCTTGTTTAACACAGCTATCCCTGTCCTTTCACTCTGTCCTCTTTTCTCTGCTTTCCTCATTTTTCTTTTTACAGAATATAACTCTATAAAGGAACATAACAAAATCTTTCAAATTGAAATCTCACACCTCTCTACCCTCCTTAAGAAAGGAATGCATGCTATCAACAATACACATTAATCAGTTACAAATGAATGTAGTAATAATCTGCCATGCTCTTCTGCCTATTATCATAAGTAGCATGAAATGATAATTTAATAGTATGCAGTACTTCACTTCATCAATAAAAGTATCCAAGCAGCAAAGCACAAACACTAACAAGTGTGCAGCTCAGTCAATTCTCATTGCATCCCCAGGACCTGGTTCATTTTTCATCAGCTGAAATGCCACTTGCCAAGTCACAGAGGGAGGAATGAAAGCTGCTACTTCAATCTCACTACTGTGTGAGAGGGAAGAAGGCTGCCACTTCCTTAGCACTGCCTGCCTGAAAAGTTGTAATCTCCCCATGGTGTCACCTGCAGGGACTCTACTATGACCTTCTGCTGCTTCTGCAGTGGGTTTTTTCCAGTTCTATAGCTGCTGAGAACAACCAGATCTCCCTTTTCTCATTTTATCTCACCTTGGAAATGAAGATTCTTATGTCTGTCTCTCACTGCAAGGAGGTGCAGTGCACCATAGTCACCAGCTGGTTGACACACCAGCACTGCCTTTTTGGGGCCCCATTTGCAGCTTGGGTGTCCCTTTGTGGAATCACCATCCCTGGAAGTGGTCAAAAGGCGTGTGGATGCGGCCCTTGGGGACATGGTGTAGTGGTGACCATAATGGTTAACAGTCGGATTTTATGATCTTGGAAGTCTTTTCCACCTTAATGATCCTGTGATTCTACGAATGGTGGTTCCCACTCACACAGACTGTTGTCCTCAGACATACTGATTCACCAGGTGAAAACTGGTGAAGCTGGATGGAAACCCTCTCTCAAAGTGTGGAATTTGGAAATTGGAATTTCAACAACAAAAATGTTTGCCACAATAAAAGATCTACTTTTCCTAAAGTGAAACAAATTGGAAGCTTTTTCTTACAGGGAAATTGTCACTTGTATCTCACACACTGTCTCCTCAGGGAAGACTCTGTCCCTCAGAGGTTACTGCTGTCTCTCATCAGCTTTTACTGATGGTTCCCTTCTTGTAGGGACAGCCCAGGGGAGGGGAGGGCAGATTTTGGCACACAGCTGCTATGTAGTGCCCTGGCAGCTGCATTAACTCTGAATCAACTGAAAATATTTCCGCATTCCAAAACTGATAATTATTTTTAAGCTGACAGCCCCGCAAATGATTTTTCAGCACGTTTTCATTATTTAGGGTTATCAATACAGTCAAAATAATAATATAAGAAGATGAAAAAAATTTTAAAATGACACCAGAATCCTATGTTTATTTTAATTTTGAGAAATAAAACCATATAAACTTGTCCACTCCTGTAGCAATTTCGAAGTATGACATATACAATTCATACATATACATTAACACTGTGGTAACCCGCTCAGAAGAACAGTACTTCTGTTTATTTAATTGTTGGGATTTTGGCTGCCTATAATTTTTTTTCAGATAAGGCTACCTAACACCCAAGGGTGAGATAATGTATCCCTTGCCATTTATATGTCCCTGTAATTGAGCCATGTAGGAAATTCCAGGCAAAGATCTCCCCTGCAGTCCTACAAAAAGGTTGAATGTCAGATGTAATAATAAAAGTAAGAAGTTAGGAAGACACACTCATATTCCAATAAAAGTTACAGGGAAGTGGATGAAAAAATTAAGGAATATTTCCTTCAGAATTCAAGGCTTTTCCTTCCAACAGAACTGTAAAAGATCCATGTTAGCTGTCAATCTCATAGTTAGTTAAAATTTATGTTGCAGTGGATAGAAGAAGCTTTTTCTTCACCTGCTTTTAGTGACCAGAAAACTGAAAAAAATAATAAAATTTTAAAAATTGGATGCTCAAAAAGCCAGATTTTTTCCATTATCAATTTCCAGTAAAAAGCCTTTTTGAATGCAAAATATCTAATTGGACATATATATATATATATATATATAAATATATATAAATGTGTTAGTCCAGATCTGGTAAGACTGCAAAATAACGTTAACCTCTATACAAGTACTAACAACCCTATATATTCTCAAGTTACACCATGAGTGAGACAAGCTACTGCAGCTCACATATTCAGTTAAAAGTTGTTGTGTAGACAATTAGACAAAGTCTGTGCTATGTACACATCATGCCTGTGACATGATTTATGGGTGCCTTCCAACTCGAGATATTCTATGATTATAAGATTTCTGGTTCTGCTGAGTTCCATGCTTGGTGCTCAATTCTGATGCTCAGCACAGATTTGCAAGGCTTGGAGCTCAATGACACTTTTTCAAAAACTCCATTCTCCTCTTCCTGTATCAGTACTAATAGCTGCAAAGAATCAAATCACCACGCTGCTTAGCCATTTGGCCAGTAAGAAGAGCATATTTTGTATTTGCTGCTTGAAAGGAAATTCTCAGAGGATTTTCGTCTGTGAAAGGCTGGGCACCAGTGCTCGAAAATATACGAATTGGTTTAATATGCTTGGAAAAGGGCAGATGTGATTATATTACTCCATTACACATGGAGGAAAACTAAGGCATAAAGATATAGAATGACTTCATAAACTCAGAAATAAGTACTGTGAACATTTCACTTCTTTTTGTTTATCACTTCAGCCACCTGGTACTCCCAGCAGCTAACCCAAACTTTTGGCTAGATAAGGAAAAAGTATTTCTTCTGGAAAGCCATGTTGGATTAAATGCCCAATATGTAACCAAGTGGTTGTGTCAAGTGGAAAATAACAGTTTTATGACAACTGTTTCTGTACCATTCTCTCATACTGCTTTACAATTTATTATGTGTAATGACATAATATTGAAACACCAAATGTCTTTTCAGTAGTCATTACAATTACTTTTTTACTTTCCATCTCCATCATTTGACTTTAATTTTAAAGTGAGGACTTAGAGAGATCTTGTTTTTACTATGTTGGTTTAACACATCCTACCTTGATGGCTTTCAAGTTAAACAATCTTAGTTAATTCTATTACCATAATCATAGCTAATACTTAATATTTTTGGGTTTCTTTAAAAAATTTGGTTCACACTGAAATAGCAGCAACCTGCCAGATTCCCCTGGGAAGAACAACTCAGCATTTAGTGCAGATTTCAATGCCTGGGTTCTGGATGAAGCCCATCTGTGGTTTACTGAAGAAGTGCCCTGCAACATCACTGTTATCAGAGTATTATGGGAAATTTCACACCAATGTCCCAACTTTAAGCCATGTTGTTCTGTGACACAATTAGGATCATATAATAACTTAGGTAGAAAAACACGGATTATTATTACAAATTTTTATTTTTATTACAAATAATACAAAATTACAATAATCCCTTATCCTGTATCCTTAGCCTTAGGCAGTCACCTAAAGGAAATTTTCTGCCAAAGTTAAAGCAAACCTTTTACAAAGAGATTTCAAGTGAGAAATCTACCACTGTAATATTGAATCCAATATATAACTGAGGATTTTCTGTGTTGAATGCATGCATTGCCATAGCTAATTTGTGGAGATTTTGACACCAACTGAGGAAGTGGCACAGAAACATAAGTCTGAAATAGCTTATCCATAACACATAGAAGAGAAAAGTAAATCTAATGATGTTTTAGTATTCAGCTGGGATCCACACATTTCCTGTGGAATATGTTAGTGATGTAAAAAATGGCCCCTTAACATCAGTTTTCCTCTCCAGTATGCAAAAAGAAAGAAAAAAATTATATTTTGAAAACATTGCCAAGGTAATCTGAGCAAGCAGAATTGTAGCAGAGGTCCTGCTATGTTTATCCTGACTCCTGCTTTTATAATCGCTGCAATGGGCCTGTGTGTGTTTACACTGGTATGTTCACAGCACAGAAAAAGAACATTTTCCAGGTACTCTGACAAAAGGAAAAACGATGGCATGCCTTCTTTACAGTCTCTTGCAATTGTCATGAGTTAGAATAATAATTTAAAATAGGCCTAAGAATTTATAAAGGCTCCGTGTGGCTTCCAGTAGTCCTTCTGTATGAATGCGAGTCATTTGAAACCTCTGAGAATGTCAGGGTATATAAGAATATACCAGTGACTGTTATCCCTTAATGTTTGATTGTGTTGGCATTAGCCGTCAAAGCTTGTACTTCATCACCTCACTTTGCTTTGAATATTTATCTTCTTGCAAGACAATCGGTTTGTCCATAAAGTCCCATTTTGCTCATGAGCACAAACCACGCTGCTTTCAAAAAAGTGCTATTTAATGCACACAGGACAGCTATTGCAAGCCATGTCACTATTTAGTTCTTATGATGGTTTTAATCCATTTTTACTCTTGCTAGCTCTTCACAATGGATTGTACTCCTTCACATCTGTGGGGCTGCAACCATAGGAATAAGTTAATACAAGTACTGACGCAAGTGGAGTTTCCTACCATGAAATACAAAACTGAGTGTTTTGGCTTCACAGTTGAGCTTCTTATTGCACTCAATGCTCAGTCTTTTGCTAAGCTTTCAGTGTAAGTTTTTTTAATGCTGCCTTGAAAAACATCCTGCCATTTTCAGCTAAACAAGAGTTTTCAGTAGAAAGGATTCCTCTGTGTCTTTCTGTGTTGCTTTTACTGGCTGCTTTGATTTTCTGATTCTTTCGTTGTTTTCCTGGACGACCATCGGGGATGGCATTGATAAATGTAATGCTTGGCTCTCTCATGACATTAACACCATTAAAAGTTAGTTCTCATGAGCAACTCATTGCTTTCTCCCAGGGAGTAGTGTCACAATATGGATTTTCAGACTCTATGTCAAAAGAAGAATCAACAGAAAAAGAAATCAGGAACAAAATAAAAGCTTAAGGGAAATGCTGGGAGCAATCAGAGACTTGTTTACAACCATTCTGGTGTTGTAATGAAGCTTCATTGCAAGCAAAAACCACAGTTCTATAACAAAATGGAGGGGAGTCTTCTGTAATGTCTCTTTACCATTTCTAGTTATCCTTGGTGCACCAAAAATTTAGAGAATGAAGATTTTACCATGTTTGGCTAGAAATAAAAGTAGGTTCAGTGGTAAGGTCATAGCTTCTGCCCTGTCCTATTCTAGCTGACAGAGCAGCAATAGACAAAAGTAGTCATGTCTGCACTAGACTAATAGGAAGACTGACCATGTTAAAAATCCAAGCTCAAGTGAGAGAAGAAAAATAGCTGATAATTTGATAAAATAAAGCCAATATGTTATTATTTCTTCTATCGGTCTTCCTTTTGACTGTCAATAAAATGCTCTGAGCACTCTGAACAAAATCTATTTCTTGAAGAATATTCGTCAATTTTTTTTTTTTTTTTTTAAATATGTTATCTCTAAAGAATAAAAGAAACCATTTAAGTGATACAATATCAGGCTGGCAAACAGTGTAAAGTTCATCATTCCCAAACAAGCTCTGAGCTGTTGCTCTTTAGTTTTGATGTCACATTTCTGTTTCTTCATTACAAGGACCCTTTTCTATCACATGTGGATGTACTGAACAGTGGGGTGGTATAAAGATTTTCAAAATGGTTTTTACCAAGGGCTAGTGCTGCCTTTCATTTTTAAATCTCACATTGAAAGCTAGTTACAGACCACCTGCCTAGCCCAAGTAATCAGCAGCTTTTCTAAGGAACATTGTCTCCAAAGGAGTTCAATCTACATTGTTGTGCACTCCTTTTTACATTTTCTCATGTGTCTGGGGACATTTTTTCTCAGCTCCGTACACAGAGATGCTCAAGAATTCCTAATAATAAATTCACTCTGCAAAGCTGTTCCTCTACCATGAAAAACACAATAAAATTTTTGGGAGACTACCAGCACCTTAGTAATTTTTTTTTACTGTGAGGATTGCCACAGTCATGATTAGAATGCAGTTCAGCTTTGTGAAAATAAAACTATGTTTAAAGCTACTCTAAATACCTATAGCCGTTCCTCTTTCTACATAAAATGGGGCTGGACTGAAAATCCCATTCAATTTGGATTAACTGTGTAGTATAGACTTACACTTAAGTCACAGCTTGCTTTTAACTTGCTAGCTTGCATATGGGTGGCAGGCCAGCCACAATCTGACCACCTGGAACTTGGTATCATGTGCAAAATCTTTCCAAACAGATTTAAATACTTTGAAAAGCTGCCTCTGCTGAACACTGAATATCTCAACTAGATTGAGCAAGAATGCTAATTATCTGCAAAGCTGAAAGTGATAAATTTCTATATTACACTTCAACCACTGCAACTTCTGCAGAAAGCATCTTGAGTGAGAACTTGCACAGGTATAATTTTATAAGATAAGTAAATATAAGCAATATAAAATAATTAAATTTTAGCATAAGAAGTCACTGGACTCATCCGTATCTCTATATTTAGCAACATTCAAAAGTCTGTACTGTTGCAGAACCATATTTGCAAACTGAGTACTCCATCCAATTCCTACATTTCCATTTACATAAAAAAAAAAAAAAAGAAATTACATTGAAGTATTTACATGTATTACTAAACAATTAGACTTCTTTTATTTTTTCCTGCAAATTTAAATATTAAAGAAAAGAGCTCTGCATCTGCTATTGCAGCAGTTTGTTTTGGACCTCAATCTCTGAACTATGTTTGCAATCATACTTTTAATGCAGAACAATACAAAGGTGGTATTCTTCTACAAACCACTGAAGACCATTTGTTGCTACAGACCATCATTTGGGAACTGATGGTTTAGTCTCCTGAAAATAACTTTGTTGTACTAATGTAGTCTGCTGGGATATGGAATTGATGGCTTTGCTAATGGCTGTCTCCAGATGTTTAGTCTCTGTATTTTCATACATTTTGTTTTGGTGCTAATTACCTACAAGATAGTTCAGTTTTACAAGACTGCTGACAACAAACAAAGAATAGAGTGCAAATTATTGTATGCCAAAAGATGCTGTGCTGATTGGAGCTTGAAACCAAGCTTTTAGTGAATGGAGCACCTGGACTGTTGGAGCATCAGCCTGTAACACCAACACAGCTCATTGATTCCAGAGGCACTCCAATTCAACAGAAACTACCCCTTAAAAGTTAAATTTACAGTGAAACTTATACTTTATCCTAGAATATAACTATTGTGCATATTAAAAATTATTGAGAAAGAAGGAGATGTTCTTTTACTTGCCAGTGTATTTTGCAATTTGAAAACTAAGTTTATGTTAAGAGAACAAAATGAATTCTCTTATTTATTGCTTGACCAGATAAAATAAAATGTATAGATAGTTGCACCTTTGATGTGCAACTTAGTCTTGTATTTATTTTATGCTTTAAAAGGTTTCAAAATAAAGGACTACGCATTAATTTCTTTCATCTTTATTATTTATTTTTGTAAGCTGCTAAAGCTGTGCTTTATTTATTGCAAGTCATCCATACATAATTCTCTGTAGTTTAGAAAACTGCATCTAACATTTTCACCCCAACTTTATAAATTGCATTGATTTATTTCTGTCTCTAAGGCCTACGACCATTTATTACAACAACAAAACATCCTCCATTTCTGGTGATCAAGGAACAAAGTCTACTCATTTACTGTGTAGTGAGAATTGACAGATGGCCAAATGGGGTGATAGATTTGATTTTAATGTGTCTTAAGAGAGTAAATGAACCAAAGGCAATCTTCAACTCATGTGAAAAGTTGGATTTTTGTGTGGCTTTCCTGCAACAGTGAGGTACAATTCTCACAGCACTTCATTGATTTTCCAATCAACCATGACCATTCAGTTGGCAAAAAGCAGGGTCAAAGAATTTTTATAAAGGGTTTTTTTATTGTTTTTCTAGATCTGCTCAAACAAGACTGAATGTACATAACATAAAATACCCTTCAGTGTTTGGTGTTGGTTTTTTTCTCCTGAAAAATCTTTGTGAGTTTCATGGGTTATACATTTTTAATTTTGCATCAAATGAAAGGATTTTTTCAAGAGAATCATCTGCATCATAAAGATAATAAGAATAAATTTTCCTTATATCTCTCCACCTGTTATTTTAGTATATATCATTGATAACAAAGCACTTTCCACTTCTCCCTTTAAACTTTGAGAAGGGATAGATTCCCTATTTCAGAACATGAAGTAATACACAGAGCAATGCAATAAAGCCAAAATGCAGTAGATCAAAAGAGTTTGTCACTATGCTCAAACAACAATATATTCTTAAGTCCTTACACGTAATTAGGGGCACAAAAAGTATTATACCATGTGTGTCAAATAGCGTGTTAGTTAACCCTCAGTGTGGTTGGGGTCTGCTGAAAAATCTCTAAGGCATGCTTGAAAGTTGTCATATGGGAGGATAAACACTCCTAACCACAGGCAGCAATATCTGAGAACAAGTGCATATAACACCATTTTGAGATTTGAGTGTTTACCAGAAGTGAAAATATTTACAAACTGCCCTTGGGCTAATCGGTCGATTTGTAACATCACTGCAGGTTTTGTGAAATATGGACAGTGTGCTAGAAGAGGCACTATTTTTCAGTCAGGTGACATATCCCATGGTACATCTTTAGGTGGATAATGCCACCTGAATCATGAGCACATGAGAACTTGCCTGAAAACGGAAAGCTTCCCTCTCTTTTTGATTTTGCACACAAAGCACTTCACAGAACCTTCACATTGTGCCTTATACAGTGGGTCATACACGTTTGCTGCTTATTTAGTAATGCTTAGTATTTTACTTTTGTTTGGTATAATCCAGTATTTTGTTGTAGCTTGTGCAGCTAAGATAAAATCCTCCCTTTGTAAGAGAGAAATTACAATCCTTTTAGTAGCTGGACAAGCAGGCAACTACTTTTTTCTTGGTCTGTAGAAGGAAATTAGGCATTTTCTCATGTTTCATAAATGAAAAACTTGGCTTTGTAAAAATTGCTTGACATTTCAAAATTGAAGGTTGAAATTTGGACTTTAGAGATGAGAATAGATATCAATAAATAATATAAATAATTTTTCTCTAATTATCAATCTACAAATAGGATTAAGCTACTTAAAGAACAGTCCATAACCTTTTCTAATTATCAGTTGAAACACCAGAGCTATCAGTGTATTTGCTGAATCAAAGTTGCTACACATTCTGTCATTTGATTCTCATTTTCCTTTTCACTCTTATGTAGGAATACTCATTTGAATTCCTCTGAATTTTTAAAGGAAATTATGTATGCAAAAATAAAATTCTCTTTGCGTTGAGCTCTTTAGAAACATAAACTTTGGAAGAGCTTTGGATCAGGTTGTAAGTGGTTCCAGTGGGAGATGGAAAGAAAGCATGAAATATTTGAGATTAAATTCCTAAATAATTTATTATCACTGAAAACAACAGAAGGAAATCTATTCATTTCCTTAAATAATGTTTTGCTACTGTACTGTACTGAAGAATTTGTAGGAAGTTCAAGTCTTCAAGGATAACATGGCAATTCTTCCTGCCCCAGCTGTGCCTGTGTGCTTTATCACTGATGAATCGAAGTAAACTGCTCTTTAAAAGGAAAAAATTGGATAAGACTGGGTAAATTAGATGAAATAATAATGGCAAATAAGTCAGCTGGATCATGAGAAAAAATACTTAGGACTGGATTTAGCTGACCAAACTAAGGCATAACTGTAGGCATAGACAGTATAGAAGTATAAATGACTCCAGACATTTCAGATTCCTTTTGTCAAAAATGTAGAAAAATAGGCTCATCAACAAAGCAACTGATTTCATCTTCAGCTTAGCGTTCTGTATAGATGAATAAATATTTTGTCTCTCTCTTTCTCACCTATGAAGATGTTCTAGGTTCATGATTTTCCATGTGGTGCTAGTGGGTTGCCAGGATGGAAACCTGCTCAAATCCAGTGTGGACCTCTGAATTATGTGATCACAGATAATTAAATGCAGTTCCTATGTCTTTCTAAAGTTAGCTTTGCTTAGACTGTGGATTTTTATGGCAAGGGTCAAGTCTTACTGTGCTGTACACACATAAAGAGACAGAAGTTTAGATCAGATATCTTATGAAATGTCGATATTTATGCTATGTCTACTTAGTTACATCCAATCCATCTTCCAGTTTAAAGACTATGCTGTAGCCATGGTCATAATGGTTAGAATGCTGTTATAATTTATTGAGATTGCCTTGGAACAGCAATGATGTTACATCTGTAAGGAAATGGTTTTAATTCTATTCAACTTTTATCCATGATCATGAGAATTTTCTTTAAGAACTCTTCCTTCATTACTATTATTACATGCATGAATATATATACCAGGTTTTTGGTCAAAGTATGCAAAGTTCTCTGTCTCTGCTTCTTGAAAAATGTCTAGACTACCTATTCTTGAGGCACTGCCACAAGAAGACAAGATGTATTTTGCTTTATGATTACCTGCTTGTGCCTTTCAATTTGTCTTGGAGCAAGGTTTTGCTATTCATTTGGCAGAATTCACATATAGTTTGGAACAATGCACACTAACGCCATGACATTCAGACTAAGCAAATGGCAATAATTTTCAACCCCACTAGTTATTTGGATATATCCAATTATTTGCATGGGCAAATGTGTCCGTGTGTATGTGTAATAGTGACTAATAACCCCTATATACTTATTGACCCATCATACACACTCTAATTGAACTCAATAGGAAATGTTCATGCAGAATAATTGTGAAATCAGAATAAGCATATAATTAAAAAATAATCTGTAAAAATTAGAAATTTAACTACAGAAACACATGCGCAAGTTGTATTTCCTGAAGTAACTGTGCTGCTGACAGGAAGAAGAATGTTGGTTCCAGATCATTCATTTTGAAAACTCATGTATGTGCCCATCTTCTCTAATCTCTTCCTTCTGTCTGTTCCTGCTTAATTCCCTGAATATAAAAATAATTTTCAGATCGTAGTCTAAGCAATCTTCCTAAGAAGATAGTTTATATTACAATGCATTTTTATCTCAGATAAACTTTCCCCAAATGTTTTGGAGACATTGACATGGTTGTTGTTAATGTTTATTTACCCAACAACAATCTCTAAAAATTTTTAAAAGCTGGGTGTTACCATTGTGTAAATTCTTATTTGTTATTTAATGATCCTGATAAAATATCTAGCCCACCAAAGCTCTAATAAATCAGTTATTAACCACAGTAAATACTGGCTTAAAAGGAAATAACCTGAAAATAAATGGGAAAACCCACCATATTAATAAATTGTAAAACCACAAAATTATTCTTATTTTAAGAAAAGGGAAAAGAAAAAAAAGGAGCAGCCTCATGGATCTATGGTGCCCATGTATCTGATGATCTGGTTTTCCTGTTACAGGTTTTAAAGAGAGACAACCCTGCAATGGGGGGAGCTAAACCAGTCTCACAAACTCACTTTGGATTGGTGGGATGCCACCATCCCTCTTTTAGTGGATTACAGCCTATACTTTCATATAAAAGATTTTGGGTTCACTTGACCCACACCTTCACCAAACCTGTTTGACTCCAAGGACAAAATCTATTGAAGAGCTTGCTGCTGCCAGAGCTGGAGGAATTTGATGAGCTGTATTTAGAGAACGGAAGATTCAAGAGAGGATAATAGGCCTCAAATGACAATGAGATGACATTATGAACAAAGGGAAGAGATTATTCAAAAAAGAGCTAATGGACAGGCAGTAGGAAAAAAATATTGAAGAGGAATTGAGAAAATGTTCAAATGATAAAAGCAGGAAAGGGGCAAATGTGGTGAAGCATTGCAACCTTGTTTAGGTAAGTTATTAGTGGCCTAACGTTTTACAGGACTGTAAGACAGTCCTGCAACATGCAGAGGACGAATCAAAGTCTGTTTTTTTCCCTGTTAAGGTGATAAAAATAATTCCCTACTATTTTACAGGAAAAGGAACAGAAAAAAGTTTACTAAATACTACTCCATCTACTTTTGTTACTTTCCAGCATGAGGCAGTATAAATGAAATCTACTCACCCAGAAAATCTCTGAGATGCATAAATTGATTAGAGAACCACATTAAAATATTGGACTCGTTTTTATACCTTTGTATGAGAAGGTGATGTTATATATTTCTTCACATGCAAGGGTTTGCAAATTCGAAATTAGTATAGGTTTAGGTCATAAACTAGCTCTCTGCTTCTTTCATTCAGTGTCAAGTTTTCTGGAATACACAGACATCTAGAATGAAAAGTAATGTGTTCAGTGGCTAAATAAAATTAAAAGCATCTGAAAAAACAGAGGAATGTATCAGGAACAGATCATCTCATTTTTTAATCTTTCCCACAAACACATATGATACATTACACATAAATTTGTAATAGGAGAATTTTAAGTTTGCATGTTGTTTACACAACATAACTACTCCATTGGAAACATTAAGTTTTCTCAAGTATGTAAGTATTTGCATCACTTAAAAATGCATATTATTTACCCAATAGACCATAAAGGCTCCATGCAGAGCAGTTACAGAGAGCCAGGACATAATAATGTCTTGGATAAATCTAGTTTGGAGTTATCTGAGTACATTAGACGATTAAAGAAAATATTTATATGCATATTGGTTTGGTTTTTAAACAGTAGTAGGGGAACCATTTTCCTTACCCTTCATAGCTACCTCATAACAACAGAACAGACTATGCTAAATTATCCCACCATATGCTTATGGGAGTTCTACTCTTAGTGTGGAGAAAATGTTACTCTTCATTTAGACTGTAGACTTATACCCCAAAAATAAAAGACCATTTTGAGTCATAGAGACAAAAAGCCTCCAGAGCTACCATATTTCTTTTGGCCCCTGCTATTGCTCACTAGCTTTAAGTATTAATCTCTGCAGAGTTTCCAGTGAGTGTTGAAGACTTGGTGATTCATTAGGTACTGTTCAAAAGGTTCTGTGAGATTCAGGGCTGTCTGTGCTTGACTCTCTTGGGGTGAAAAGTTCCTGCAGATAACTGTTAAGAGAGCTGACTTAACATATTTCAGCTATTAAATATTCACAATAAACTACTCTCTGAAAATTAAAAGAAGTATGAATTGTCTGCAGAGTTTGGTAAATAATATTTTGAAATAAATCTTAAATATTATTTTAAAATAATATTTTTGGCACAGTGAAGTGCCAGAAAAATTGCAGTTAGATCATTTTTTAGCAAAGACGAAGAATGAAATGTGAGAAAAAGCCTAAGTCCAAATATGAAAATAAAAAAATCAAGATTAATTTTTCAATTATGATTAAAATCACTGAGGTACAAAAAGGCTCACCAGTAACTGTCCCCAATGCATGTTATCTTAAATGCAGAAAATTACAGAATTCCTTGTATTTCCACAAACAGATGTCTTCCACCCTGTTCCCATATGATGAATTCCTATGATGACTTCATGTTGGTTTTGGTAGGATTTTTTTAAGGCCTTATGCTAATAAGGTGTTATTTCAGACAAATATTTTCTTTAATATTTTGTTAGCTGCTATCACAAAACTATGCTTACTTGCCTCTGCTAAACAGCAGAGTTGGTATCACAGTGATGTGGGAGCAGTTTACCCCTTTCATGGTAAGAAAAACAGGTCAGAGCATTTTTATTAGAATACAGCTGAGATATGACTACCTTTTTTGGTAATCTCTGCCACAGCACACCCAGGTCAACATTCAGAAAATGAATAATGATCGTTGTCCACTGGTAGAAAGATCTTCTCAGCAAATCAGAACAGACCCCATTGTGCCTTTTAAAAAAAACTACAATAAAACCACAAAAAACCAGAAAAACATCAGACACAGTATTTTGGCAGCATACTCAGAGAAATGTGAGATTGGCCCTTAAGGGAATTCTTTTTCTCAAGTGGATGCAAATGTATTCATCAATGCAAAGAAATGCATAGTGTGTTATATACACAATACATTAATAAATAGCCATGCATTAAAAAATAATGAGATTTTCTACAAAAAAAACCATCCTGTGGTGTTTAGGGTCATAAAAAAGACAGTAAAGGAAGGTGGGGGGAAGATTATGTGGAAAATCTGATTAAAATACAGAAGCCTCATCCTATATATAAGATAAAATAAATATTTTATTGGCTAACTGTAAACAAAAGAACAAGTGCAGTAAAATGTAATTAAAAATGTAAAAGTGTGGGGAGTGATTTATTTTACCACAGTGATATTAATATTAGAAATAGTATGTAAATAGATAACAAGGTTCTGCTGCAGAAACAGTGGAAAATGGCTGCTCATTTTCTGTAATGAGCTTTCATCTTTTTTGATTTTCCCTTCAAGTACTTCCAATGATTTATTAATAATGATGCTCTTAGCTGTTGGAAAGCTCTAGCAAAGCTTCAAATTCTGATACTACCTAGCAGGTATTACTAACAGTCTTTATGATTTTTTCAAGCCTGGTCAATATGTTTAACAGAGCATATTTTGACAGAAATATGGACTGTTTCACACTTCTGCCTTGTCATGTAAAGATGATGAGGCATCTGCGTGGTTTGTGAGCCTCAGGTCACGAGATGAGAAGGCAGAGAGGAGCTCTGGCTCAGCAGCAGCTGGCACTCCACAGGCACAACAACCACTCTTGACGTGTGAAGCTTGCTGCCACCACAGGCATGGCTTTTCTGCTTTCATTTCGCCATGCTTGGGTCTATCAAACACTTTCCTGGTGCAGAATACTCTCCTCGTAGCCTATACCTTTGAAACACATGATACTACTGGAGACAGCACGCTCTGCTTTTGCATCTGGGCTGGTGTTGTTGCCATTACAAAGTACCCCAGGCCTTTCCTGATAGCTAGGGACAAGATAGCTTAATGAGTTAGAGAAAATCATACAGAACTATGGTTCATAGTCAAATAATTGCATTTCTGCCAGCCCAAGTGTTAGGCCACTTATCCACAGCTTCAGGGTTACATAAAGCTGCAGAAATTCAGCACCTGACCCTTGTTTTTTGAGATGGTGCAACACAGATCCAGAAGATGGTAAGTGACTGCGACCAACAAGTGTTTTCTGTTAGCTTAGACATTATAGTTATAGATTTGGAATAGTTATATATTTATACTGGAAAGTACTTATAATTCCTATGACTGTGCACATTAGATTTCAGTTAAAACATATAATAAATAAAGCCTTAATTATAGACATGCAATTCCAATATAACCACCACTGCTGATAACATAAGCAATGTAATACATCAAATTCCTTCTTTTTCCAGTAACTTCTTATTCTTTCAGTTCTAACTCATTTTCAAACACCCAAGGGAAAAAAAGACTACACAGCATGACCTGGAAGGCTACAATTCTGGCCTATTTTAGAACAAAGTAAGGTGAGAGGAACAGTATCTTTTCTATGAAAATGTACTTTCATTGAAATCAAAGTACTGGAAGGGAAAAATGTCAATGGGAAACTGCTGAACTAGATAATTTAAGTTTTCTCACTTCATTATAATTCTTTGACACTACTGAAATAATTCAACACAGCAAATATGTATTCTCTTCATTCCTGATTGAATTTTTTAAAAAAATATCCACAAGAGGGAACTTACAAATAATCTTATTTTTCCGTTCTAAATCTCTTCTTCAAGGTACTCCTACTTTATTTCAAAACACTAGTGAAATTTCTTCTCCACCTTCTTTCTTAATGCCATCTACAAGTTAGTTGTATATTGCTGTTACCTTCTCAATCCCTAAATAAGCAGAACTAAACATGGTAATTCTCCTACCTGTTGTTAGGAAAGAATATAGTTTGACCCTCAGACTTCAACACATTTACTAGAACTCCTTGGAACTCAAAGGCAGGGAATTTTCAAGGTTTATAAGGCTGTAGATGAGGTCGTTGGGTCACACTAACAGGTCATGTGATGAGACCAGGACTCTGGCAGTCCTAATGTCCTAAAAATGTAGTCTGTTCTGGTTGAGGAAGAAAAGATTGAAATATCAATTTTTTTCATAACATGCTAGACTAGAAGTCACTTTAACTTTTTTTTTTTTTTTTTTTTAAATGGGAACAGTTTATGGGTTTAAATAATTTTTACAGGCTTCATAGCAGAAGCTGGTAGAGAAACAAATTTCTATTGAAGACGTATTTTTTGTTTTGTTGTTTTTTTGGTACCATAAGTATAAAACATGATTATTGCATGGAAATTTTAAAAATCAAGAAAGGGAAGGGAAGGGAAGGGAAGGGAAGGGAAGGGAAGGGAAGGGAAGGGAAGGGAAGGGAAGGGAAGGGAAGGGAAGGGAAGGGACACAAAGCCAAAAATATTAACAACATACAAGATGCACAGCTTACATTTTGTTTTGTTAGGCCAAAGAAATAAAATAAGTTTGTGCAAGAAATTTCCTATGACATTTTCTTCAAAGTAAGTAGTAGCAGATAAATATTTATCAATGATTATAATCCTCCTGAAGACAATTCTGGGTATGTTTGCGAGTTATTACCACGCTGTAGAATGCATAAATGATGTAGATGGCTTGTAAAAACTTGATAGATTTTGTGTAAAATCTGTTATTACAGAATGTCGTATTTGTCTGCTAAAAGCAGAAGACACTGGAAGTTTTTTCAGGAAAATAATGTCTTTCTAGGAATAAGAACAATGTCCAGTAAAGTCTATCAGCTTGTTTCAGTTGTACCACCTAAGGTAGTGGTTGACCAAATGATGGTTAAAATAAAAACTCAGTGAAATCATATTTTTCCATGTGTGTTTTTAAATTATGGACTTGATGGTCAGAGCATGGTGCTAACAGTGCCAAAGTTATGGATTCAATCCCTGTAGGGACCATTCACTTAAGAGTTGGATTCAATGATCCTTGTGAGTCCCTTCCAACTCAGAATATTCTGTGATTATAGTGCTTTATCACTTTGCAGGAGATGCATTCCAAGGCAGTACTGCCTGTGAATGCCATATTCCCTTGCCATGACAAAGTAAGGCATTCAGTGTGGTGTTCTGGTTTGGTAAAGTTCTTGTTCTTGCTTTGTTTTCAATACATACTTACTGCTGTATGTTCATAGGAGAAAAGGTAAGATCTAACACACGTTCCTGGCACTCATTGAGACTGGTGATAATACTCAGCCTTGTGGGCAGAAAACCCAGCGTCAAGGGTGAGCTCCCAAGACAGTTATAAGGTGTCAGCCATTGTATTCCTCTCTGTCTCTGAGTCACTTTTTCCATATTTGTAAAGCTGAGGCAATTGAGTGTCTTTAAAGAAAAAGCCACAATCTCAAATATAATGGATTTTTTTTTTTAAATTAGAAGCAATAAAGTTTGGTTTCAGGGATTAGACCTAACAGTATTGAGGGGAGATGTTCAAAATCACAAAAGATAGCGCCTTTAAATATGAGTATTTAACTCCTTTATATATTTTTTCAGATATTCTCCTAGAAAAATCACATTTCAAAATTTTCAAAATATTTAGCTATTTTCCAAGTGCATGCAGAAAAGAGGATGGTATTCTAAATATCTAGATTGACATGCAGACTAGCTGAGAAGACTTTTTATGAGAGAAGATTATGCTTAGTTATTTCAATGTAATTGCAAAAATAAGTGGAGAGTATGTAAAAGAATAAATTTTACATGTTGAGTTTTTTATTGCTTTATCTGACTCCCATCATTACCAAGGCAGATCTATTGAATGTCACCAATGGTATTACATTGTTGTGTTAATATGAAAAGAATTGGTTAGTACATTAAGATTGTATTACATAACAACTATCTCCCTAGAGCAGAAAGTCAACAAAAAAAAGGCTATACTGTAAACCAGATATTTTGATATTATATTTCAGAGAAAGTATTTGGGGGGGGAGGGAAGGAAAGAAAGAAAGGTCATTCATGATCTATTTACATTAAATAAGACAGGAAAAACAAAGAGATAACCTCTCTACTAAAGAAAAAATGTCCTCCAAGTACAATTTGTTCAGTCTTTTGCTTTTTGGATGGGTGTTTTGATTTGGTACATCATATGTATTGCAGAATTTCCCAGTCATCTTGTGGTGCTCTTGTGCATTTTGCAGTGTCTCCTGAACCTAATCTGTGCTACTGTTCTCTTTCTTAGGAAATTTTGTGTATTTGCAGTATTTTATAAATTGTCAATCTTTCTAATTTCTAGAGATTTATGTGGCAAAAAAAAAATAAATCTCTCAATTGAAGAATAAATACAATTAGAAAGAACAGGAACAGTGAATATGATGACTAAAGATTTTTAGAGTTTTATATATTTTTTTACATATTTGTAGTTTTGTAGACTGCTAATACATGGCTGTAGCTTCTAGTATTTTCCCTCCCCTTTTCCTCTACGTTTTAAAGCTATATTAGTTCTAAACTTCTAACACATTCCTGAAATGCTTCTTAGTTTTGTTTTCAAGAAGAGAACCTACAAGAGGGACGTTTTGTTTTTCAGTCAGAATCTGAGAAGACACAAAAAGAAATGGGACAAAGAAGCCCCTGGACCAATTCCAGTAGGGCAGTACATTGGGGAAAATTACCAAACCAGCTGCTCATCTAATTGGATAATATTTGGTAGATAAACTAATCAACTAACCCTATAAAAACTGTAGAAATACTTCATCATGTGTGCATACCACCATATTGTGCACTTTGAAGGTGTTCAGTTTAAGATTTGCTTTTATATTCTTATCTCAACACTGTTTGGAAAAGTTTTGTGTTTTATTCCAGACAACAAATGTCTGATCTTTCCCATATTTTTGGAATGCCGCTTTTTATGCTTTAAATGCTTATTCATGTAGAATCATAAAGTGGTTTGGGATGGAAGGGACCTTTAAAGGTCATCTAGTATATACATCACATGTGTAACTTTGTCCTTGTAGAATCTGAACTCAGGTTTACTTACAAGGTTGCAGTAACAAGCAGTTGTAAGTATTTACAACATCAGAGCTTACTGATAAGTGGCTGAATTGCTAAAAAATATAGTTTATTGTCTTTAAAGAGTGCTTCTAGCTTTTTTCACCAGAAACTTACTTCTATTTTCCAAAGGTTTTCTTCCCTGAGAACTCACACAATAAGGCTTTCCTTGATTATTACCCTTCATTAGGACAGAAAAAGAAAAGGCAAATTCTGAAGTTAATCCTGTCTGAAAGAACCTCCACTTCCACCTCTTTAAAGGGGCAAGAGGTAAAGTAAATATTTGTTTCTATACTTGTGTAAAGTGTAAATCAACTTTCATATATGGATATATTTTATAATTTCTAACACATTATATTTGACAGAGGGGTCTAGGATATCTGATCTAGCTGGAGCTTCCCAAGAGCCTTAACTGTACATTTCTTATGAGAAAAAAATATATTTGAAGTAGCAGTGCTCAGGTAACCACGCTATGTGTAATTCCTCATGATTTCTAGCGTGATATTCTACAAATCCTTGCAATTCCTACAGCAATACTCATGAAGCAACTGAGGGTCATTGCTCCTGCACAGCTTTCTATTTGGAGTATATTCTAGAATTTTGCAATTAAGTATGTAAAGTCATGGAATGTAAACCTGAAAACCCCCCAGCCAAGACAATGGCCAAGCTACCCAATCACCTTGAACTGAGTTCAACAGCCAATATTTGAGCAAAACAAGTAAGTCAGGAAGAGAGTTCAAAATTGTTAATTCTGGACCAGTGTCAAGGATGCATGGAAAAGATTTTCAGAAATTTTACAAAGGCATAAATATGTGAGAGCACAGAGAACAAGACATTCATGAAGCTGGTGATATTACAAAGAGAAAAGAAATGAGTATGTAGAAATAATATTTCAACAGCTTTGCTGGACAGGTTCTACCCTGAAATACAGCATGAAGGAAGCATCACTGAGCTTACTCTATTAAAGGCAGACACTTTAAAGAGGTGCCTGGGGCTCACGATAATTTTCAGTATTATCATTAGAATCACAATTGATCTAATATCTTCATGTTCTGATATTTTTTTAGCTCTGCAACCTTTGCCTTGGTAAGCTGGAAATGTGAAAAGTCCCATACTTGCAGCAAAAGACTGGAATAAATTTCACTACCTTTGCCCTTTACTGTGCTTTGCCATTTGATTATCTGTCATTCTTTGACTCCCTTGTACAGGCCCAACAACTTTGGGCAAGGAGGAGGAATGCTTACTGGAATGCCTCATCAGTCACAATGCTAAGTCTATAAAAGGTTAAAGAAGACTGGCATTCAGATGTCTTCATGGGCATGGGTAGCTATTCATACTTTCATGTTTTTCTCTTGTGACAGCATCTGCAAGGAGAATATCAACTGCCACAATATGATTCCATTCTCATGACAGCAGCTGTAACAAAAAAGAAAAATAATACAAACAACTCATTCTAGACTTGCCATTTTTAGATGGTAATCACTTCACCCTTCTTGGATTCTGTAGTCAAGAACTGCCTCGCCTCCTTTCTTAGAGAGAATTTATGCCTGTCTTTAAAACAAAACAATCACTGCTAAATCTGTTCTCTCAGGATATGTGGTTTCATCAAATCTGGTCTATAAAAGGTGATTGTTTTCTAAAAGAGAAAGGTACAATGCAAGCCTTTCAATATACATTTTTCTTGGCTTACCCTGAAGACAGCTCAAACTGTAATTGTACAAAGTAAAAAAGAACTAAATTTACAATTCACACTATCAGTTACCATTACTGAGTAAGTATTGCTCTGGAGAAGACTCAGAAATGTTACATTTTCAGTGCTACTATTCAGTAGAGTATACAGTATATAATAAAAAAGTACTTTTAATGACAAAGGAAAAAATCATAATTTTAAAGAATGCAACGCTCGTTTAAACTGTGAAGCTTCTGTACCTTTGGCTTCTTTTAAGACAGACCCTCAATCTGCATCATAAAGTTTCACACATCTTTAGGTCTGGACAGTGCATGTCCCTGATATTGATCTCTCTTAATGGTATCCATACATTGCCAGTAGTGCCTTTTGCAGTGTGAACAATGTGAAAGTGGCAATTTGACATTTGCAAAAATTCGTTAATTTCTCTCTTGTATCATTCTTTTACAGATGGATTTTAGAGATCATGTTTTAGCAAGAGCGAGGGACTTTAATAGGCAGCTGTTAGTAAGACTTAAATTTTGACAAGTTTGTTTCAAAGTTTGAAAGTATTAACTTAAACTTGATATTTAAGCAGTCCATATTTGGAAATTCAATGCCTGACATCTAGCCAGAGGTATAAAACATTATTTATATATAAAATCAGGGTTATTGGATATTATAAAGACAGTAATGCCTGCATGCACTTGGTGTGGTGTAACTGCTTGTACAGAGTGCAAAGCAAGGGACAACCTAGTTATAGTGGTGAACTGCCATAGGGAGCAGAACTGAGGAGCCAAGGAAAAATATACTTTCAAGGCTTTTTGTGTATCCATTATGGTGACATGACAAAGAAAGAACTAAAAAATGCAAGAAACAAACAACAGAAATGAAATGGAACAGAGTGTTGCCTAAATCAGATAAGTTAGTGCAATATTTATCAGGTTTGATTGGATAACAGTAATAAGACGTAGCCTTGAGAAAGTTGCAATAAACAAGACCATTATAAATGAAGGAATACGTGGCCTGAAGTAATTGTATTAGTATTATTTTAAAGACATTATTTATCTTAATAGACCTAAATTTTTGTCTGCACACAAATTCAAGCAGGCAACACAAACAAATATTTTCTCTTAGTAGTAGAAAAAGAAGACTGGGAAAACAGTTGGAGATATAACAAATCAGCAAGTATTTTGAGAGGAAATCATTATGACAAAAATTGTTGGTGAATTTACAAAACAAGCAAAGATGTATTGCTAAATTATTCATGGATACACAGAGTTTAAGACCAGACAGTCAACTGTACCAGTAGCTTGACCTCCCATGTGCAATCAAATTTTATACTTACACTAAAGTGAACTCAAAAGGTTGTGTTTGTGAAAACATTCCTCTCAGAAAGACACCTAGTTTTTATTTATAAAGGCTTCAGAAGTTGGAGTACTTAAAATATTCCTTGGTAGTTTGTCCCAATACTTAGTTATCTTTCCTGTTAAAATAGAGTGACTTTTTTTTTCCCCTTTGAATTTGCATATATTTAAGAACTACCAGTTGGCTTTTATTATGCTGGGTCTTTTCTGTCCCAGATTGAAGAGCCTTTAAGTATCAGTTATTCTTCCTCACGTAGATACTTGCATAGCATAATCAAATCAATTCTTGATCTTCTTTCTGATAGTCTAAGCAAGTTGAGCATCATAAATATTATACTGCAACACATTATTTTCAACTCACAATCATTTTAGAATATCCTCTTGGCAGTTATAGGAACCTTATGTATCATTGGGTAAAAATTTCTGAGCTATTTTATTTCAAATAAGAGAAATAGGATTTGGGCAATTCAATCTCTTGACTTAGGACAATTTCAACTGTGCAATTTAAAATAGGATGAGAACATGTCATGCTGAATACATTGACCCAGAATTACATCTCTATTCTAAAAGAATATTCTGCATGTATGTTATTATAAAGTTAAATTTCACAAGTCACACAGGTAAATCCGAAAATTACGTTACAACCAGACCTTTAAAAAGAATAAAATTCACAGTGTGCCAAAGGACAGTGAGTGACTGTGCAAGGTAACAGGTAACCTGCAAGTGCTAGCTGTTTTGTGTTGTCTAATTCCAAGGGGAATTTTTAGACAATAGATACAAATGCTTCCAATTCAGGATCATTTCCATACAGTCTGTTCCAGGGTAATTGATGCAGGTGGTCTGTTGCACATTCTCAAAAGACACCGGGTTTTCTTGTGAGCTGTTAGGAACAAATGGTTATCAGGCAGGTAGAGTATCTTCAAGTGGTTTCTCAAACTCCAAGACTGATGCTTGATTAATAAAAGCATTCTCCTCACTTGGTGGCCACTGTGCTGCCATACTGAGTCTCACACAGGCCAGTCAGGAGGAAAGAAGCCCCTGAAGGCAAGGGCTCTACAGCTGTAAGGTAGATAAGCACAACAAAATTGTCTCCTTTTGTTTTCTCCCTAGTATTATTTTTCTCCTTAAAAGTGCCCTCTTCATTAATGATAGAGATTGGAAATTTTCCCATCAGTCATTGGGATGCCAGAATAAAGTGGCTGTCTGTTCAGCTAAAAGAATGTTAAACTAAAAAAAATTTGCTGATGATGTAATTCTGATTTGTGAAGAATTAGAATGCATCAAGAAAGAATTTATTTTTAAAGCAGGGGGAAGTGTGCCAATAAAATTGTGAATGCTCTAAATAACATAATACTGAATTTATAACTGCAATTCCACTACAGATGTGTAAGAGTGTCTAAGGAAAATTTCCAGACAAGGTGGTGGGGAAATTGCAAATTAATTGTCTGCCATCTATTCACTAGAAGCAAATTATTTCAATTCACAAACACAACCTTTGTCTTTCAGTGGTTAGTCTACATTCTTGGCTTTTTTCTCCTATTTTGTCTCACAGGATTATTGAACCACAAGCTGTTCTTGAGACTCAGCTTATAACAGTATAAGAATTGGATAATTGTAACTGTGTTCAGGAGCAAAGGACTACAACAACAACAACAACAACAAAAAGATGAAGATCACTCAGTTGAATACTCAGAAATTAAATCCAGTCTGATCATTTTGCCTTAAAATTTAGTTGCTTGCCCCCAAAAGTGATTCCCTCAATAGATTTTAATTTGATTTTGAACCTATATTAACTCTTGAGTAATTTTATGCTTTTCTTAGGCCTGAACTATCCCTTAGTAAAAATACTTCTTCACATTTGGAAAAACCAACCTTTCTGTAGGACATCATGAAGTTAAAATTAATGTGCAAACATTTTGTACATGCGTGACTGTTGGACTTCTCTTTTGGATTCTTTTAAGTGAAATTTGCTAATATGGTAGCACATAGAGTAGGACAGTGTTTGATGCAGTTGTAGCAGAGTTAAAGATCCCCAGCTTCTACAGTAGACATTTTCTAGAAAATGTCTTATGCTATATATTATTATATATTATGTATGTATATTATATATACAGTCACATTTTTTACATTTAATACTGAATAGCCTGTATATATAATGTTGTGTGTTGTTAAATTATAATAATAAAGAATACCTTGGCTCTGAAATTACATATATATTGCAGTGTTTAAAATTAATTCAGTATACATTTCTATATGTTTACGAAACATATCTACTTCTACACAGAGAATATGTCCAAGTTTCCCTTCCCTGCTAAGAGATGAAGTGTAACCATCAAGTTCTGATCTGAGTTATATCTATAAAAATTCATTAGTTTAAATGGAAATGCATATATGAGAGCAGAACATAACCTAATAGGATATCTTCAACTTAAATTTACTGTCATTTTCCAAATTTTTTAAAAATTAGTAATATCAATAAAAGAGTTAACAAAACGGTTTTTGGAGATTATACCCACTTCAACAAAAACAATAAACATTTAAAAAACATTCATTAACTCCCAAGAGGAAAGTATCCTGTGCTACATATCCTATCCTAAGGGAAGAAAAAAAATCCAACAATGAAACAAGACTGCTGTCCTATGACAATTAAGGCACCTATTTGAAAAGCACTGCTAAGAGGTACTTCCCTCCTCTCTCACCAAGCACATTCAACTTCAGGGGTTTCTGGATAATCTCTTGGTTTTAGGAAAAACAGATTCTTAGTCCATTAATTTACTGTCACTGTTATTGGCATAAAATGATTTCAGTCTCTACAGGAGAGAGGGAGGCAGAGATTGCTGAGAAAATATCCCACCATACAAGTTCTTTCTCTTTTTCTTAAACTAATGTTATAAGTGATACTTATGATGTTTGAAGTAAATAACTTGAGTGCCTCTTACCTGAAAGGGAACATTTCATAAGTGAAATGATACTTCATGTTCTTTGGGGGTAGATATTAGATGGTACTTTGGTACCTGGTGGCATTTACAAGGGGTTCCCCCTTCTCATTGAAGTGAAATATTTGAGCGGGGCTGTTTAAGGAGCAGTTTCAGTTGACTAAGAGTTATCAGGGTGATCAGATATGAAGTGGAAATATGCAGATATTAGGTGGAAACTTGATTTCCTTTATAAGAAAAACATGGGAAACCATGGTGGCTATAGAATTGAAAGGGTAATTATTGGAAAGATAATCTGACTGGACAGAAAAGTGCCCCAAACATATACTGAGTGTATTATTCTAGTTCCCCTATTATCTGTTTCATAAATAATGAGTCACTGGAGCACACACAATGTGGACAACACTAAGGAGACTGCAGAAATCTGCAGGGGTAAGTTAGGCTTCTTTCTTTTAGACCACATGGTGGAGGAAACACTAAATAGCTCAGAGAAGAGAAATACAAGCAGAATTGCTCGTGGACAAGTAGACTCCCTGAAGAAACTCAAAAGCCTGTCACCACCAGGTCTTTTTTCTGGCTAACATTGCAGTACATAATAACTTCTTACCGGCATAACTTGTAATGTGCATTCTTCGCAATAAATGTTTTGTCCTGAGGTGGTACCCTAGACTACAAGAAGCTAACTGAACACTAGAGAAAGTACAACAGAGTGGTGAAATCTGTTAATACAAAGAGTGCTTATTATTGTATTTAATTTATTGTTTAATTATGTCAAAATATTTCATGGCAAAGTAGTGCTTTCAAATTTTTAAAGTTTGTTAAAGGAAATGAGAGTTCTTTATATTTGCATGAAGTATTTGAGGGTTTGCTAAACATGTCCCCAAGATACCTACCTATATAAATACATAGGTATACATTCAGTATATAGTTTATTTAATATATTGAGAAATTAGCTAGTTTGACACTTTTCTTAGATTCCTCTGAATCTCACAAAGACAGTAGTATTATTTTTTCCTAGAAGGTTGTCACAGCCAAGGAAAAGAGAACTATCCAGTAATTTGTTTCAACTTAGTTTCTCAAAAGGGGTATCCAAAGGAACACAATGAGGATGGTGAAGGGCCTTGAGGGGAAGCCTGGGAAAGAGGAGACTGAGGGGAGTCCTCATCACAGTCTACAACTTCCTTGTAAAGAGAAGAGGGAGGGCAGACACTGATCTGTGGTGACCAGTTACACAACCTGAGGGAATGGGTGAAGTTGTGCCAGAGGAGGTTTAGGCTGGATCTCAGGAAAATGTTTGCCCAGAGGGTGGTTGGGGGCTGGAACAGGCTCCCCAGGGAAGTGGTCACAGCACCAAGGCTCACAGAATTCAAGAAGTGTTTGGACAATGCTTTCAGGCACACGGTGTGACTCTTGGGGATGGTGCTGTGCAGGGCCAGGAGTTGGCTTGATGATCCTTGTGGGTCCCTGCCAACAGGCACTTTGGTCTGAAATTAAACTTTGCTGGTTTGCCTTTCCTGATTCTTTGCTATGTCATTCTTAAAAATTTACTCATAAGTAAAAGAATTATTACACTCCTAATAGGCACAAATAGGCTTCTTAAAGCAATAATAGAACTGGAAAACAATTTGGCTTTTCTCATCAGAAATTGCACTGAACTTCATCCTTATGAATAACTTATCTTTAAAATGGCAATCATATTCCAAAACCTAATTGATACAAAGCATATTTAGTTTGACTGTATTCAAAGTACCCTACCTCTGTAAGTTAAAACTGGAATAACAAAACATTCAGCCAACCCAAAAAAGTCTCAAATTTCAGAAGAGGTCTCTTGTAGTGATGTAATGGTCAACCCCTCCCCCCAGCTGATATCTTCTGGAAAAGCAAAACAGACTAAAAGAGATTAAAAAGTGGAGTCCATTGCCAAAGCTGTAATTCTTTTTTCTCACAGGACTAAGATGGTGCTGCTATGAAAGGTGTGGATTGCACGAAGGTATCAGCACTTGCACATCAGTTTACTATATACAAAAACCATGACAGTCCCTCAGATAGATCTTTCAACTCCTTTATGTCACAACTATCAAGGGATGTTCCTCAAAATGATGTGGGGATTAAACTTAGAAAATATACTTACATTTTTTTCTGTATGTATAACCCTGTACATTTATAGCAAAGAATGGAAAACAAGAAGTAGCATTCTAAGTTTAATTTAATTTTTATTTGATTGTACATGAGAAATATTCTGAGAGAAATAGACTAAGCATGTGGATTTTTTTTCCCAAAAAGGTCAAGTAGTCTTTGAATGGAAACAGTGCAGAAACAGTGTCATAGGACTTTCAGGACAGTTTGGTAAGTATTTTTTTTCTGCAGTTGATCTAAACCAGGTATGGCACCAGCATGTGGTATGTTTTTCCCAAACATACCACTAGATTTTCATAGTAGGACTGTGCAGAACATGAAATAAAACATTAGCAGTGCAAAAAGCCTCTGTTAAATCTGTAAACTTTTCTGTGATGCATTTCTTCTTCTTACAGAAAATCATTCACCATTTTTTGTACTTAAGTTGTCTTTCCTCGTACATGAATATCTCTCATGATGTTTGTCACAGCTTGCTTTTTGTTTGAAATCAATGGTATCATTACTGCTACACAAAAAAAAGAAAAGAAAAAAATAACATCACTTTCATGAAATGTCCCCTCTAGATACTTTTCACTTCTCTGCCTAACATTTGTAGATGGCACTTTGCTCATATCTGCTGAAGCAATTTTTTACCACTTTTTCAGCTTGGCTGCATTTTCCCACCTTCCCTCATTCAAACATCATTGGCTGGTTTGCCTTCCACAGATAAAGATTCCAACAGCTAAATTCCTATGTCACCAGCTGAGAAGCCTGCTGATTTGATTTTTCATGAACACATGGCACATACTCATTTGTATTGAGTGCAAATTAAATACATTCTTATACACACTGGTAAGACTTCAGTTTTAATTCAAAAAGACTGTCACTGTCAGTGTAAGATTATAGCTTTACATATAAATATGTCTCCTTAAAAAACACAGGATTTGGCCTTACATTCTCAATAGTATATTAACAATTAACAATTATCAAAGTGTTGTCACGTCTTACCCAAATACATATTTTCTTTTAAGCACTCCCAATTTAGACTTTGAAATGTCAATTTTCTTTACAGATACATTTTTTTAAAAATTGCAAATCCAACAGGAAAAAAGTCAAGGGATATCAGCAATGTTACACCTAATGTTAATAATCTTGATTTCCTAACTTTACTGAGCTTCCTCCAGTTTCAGAACTGCTCTAGGAGGTGGTTTTACAGCCCTTTTGGTATCTCACATTGAAACAGAAGTGACTAGCAGTCATTTCATCTCATTTTCTAAAGTACAGCAGCCCTACATTCCTCCTTAACTACTTCAAACCGTTCACTCACCTAATAAATTATTTTAGCAAGCTTAGGTTTCCCTGTGCTGGTTTTGGCTGTGATGGAGCTGATTTTCTTCATAGTGTCTGATGTGGGGCTGTGTTTTGGATATGATTTGAAAACAGTGTTGATAATTCAGAGATGTTTTTGTTCTTGCTGAGCAGGGCTTACCCAGAGCCAAAACCTTTTCTGCTTTGCATGCTGCCACACTGATGAGGAGACTGGGGGTGCACAGGGAGTTGGGAGAGGGCACAGCTGGGACAGCTTACCCCAGCTGAACAAAGGGATATTCCACACCATATGGTATGCTTTCTCCCTTCATGGAGACATTTAAAGCAGAGGTCTTCAAACATTTCTTGATTTTTCTGAAAAGTTTTGTGGAAAAAGCATCTTGATGCCCACCCACTTCATGATATTATCTACTATGGTCTAGTGCAAAACATTTCTTTCTAAATATTTAGTGGGACATCTAATGTGGAAATTTTAAGGCAGACCATGCACACATTACAATGTCACATATATCAGAAGGGATAAGAATTACTATTGTTCCTCTTTAAAAAGGAAATAAGAATAAGAATTCAGTATGTACCTTCACAGTTCATAGAGTTTTGCAGTCCTTGGTTTCACTTTCATTGGTTAAGAAGGCTGAGTTATTTTTATTTCTTGAGGCTTTCCGGTTTCTTACATAGGTGAGAATTTACTGCTGTACATCAACCAAAATGTTTTTCATTAGACATGTTAAACTGCTTATTCTAAAATAGAAGCTTTCATAATTTTCTTTTAAAAATGGGTCTAAGGCTTCTACATAGGTCATCGTTTGTTTTAGTCACACTTGCTAAGATTCAGTATTGTAAAATCATTTTTTAATCTTTCTTCCTGAGATTTCTTTATTGGCAAGTCACAACAAACTGTAAAATTTGCTACATTTACCATGAACAGCTTGTGAAACATGTCAACTTTCTCTATAATTTTCACAGGGCTTTAATTATGAATCAATGTGATGTTATGAATAGGGGTATTCATAGTTAATGCTTTCAACATGCAGTAAGCAATATTTCTATTAGCTAAACATTGCTCATATCCACAGGCACTATATTCTGTATTGCTTCTTTTGTGAATACCCAGGCATATGCATTTTACTCAATCTGATGGTCAGGTTAAAAAGGAAATGATGCATTTTCCTTGGAATTTTACATTGCAAATAAGGATGAATTTTCTAACGGGAGAGTTGCAATTCCCTTGGGACAGTTTGTGACTGACATTATATTTTATCTACACATTGAAACATCACACTTATCAAATGGAAAAGAAGAAGAAAAATTACAAGAGATTTGATCTTCTTTACAGCTTCTAATAGTAAAGTACACTGTATGATTAATGAACCTGTCAACTGTAATGGGAAGAATATGTAACAAGTAACTGTGCATTACTTGTTTGTGATTTTTATCTTTTATAAATGCAGCCATGTGTAGGATGATAAGATTAACTCTTTGTGCTTTTAAGTGAACGTTATATGCAAGAATAATACAACCTCTGCTGTTTCTTGTCTTTCTGTCAGCTCTCAGTCTTAAGAACTGGAGCTTTCCTTAATGCCAGAACAACTATATTATTATTTCATTTGGCATGTCTACACATCTACTGCTGGATATATTATTCAGAAAGATGAAAGACAAAAGAGCCCACACAGCCTACCTGTCTCTTTCCATTTAGCTTCTTATGCTTTGTACCCTGCAGCTTTTCTGTGTCAAACCAAAAAGATTTTAATAATTTCTTCAGGATTTCTATAGGGCCTACAAGGAGAGAGCCCTGGATGCACACTGCAACCTGCCTGGCATTGAGGCAGCATGACATGAGGGATATATGTCCTACAGTTCTACATTATTTTTGAGATGCTACTATGTAATTTTGTATCCTTTTGTCTTATACTCTAAGAATAACATCGAGAAAAAAAAATCTTTAATGTCCCACTAACTCAAAACTTGAGGAATCCTAATATTGTTTAAGAGTATTGCAGAGGTATGGCCTTGAGACGGAAAACAAATCAGGGATTTATGGCAGTTTTCTCACTGGCTATTGAGAGGGAAAAGGAAGGGCAGGGTTTTTTAATCTAAGACTCAGAAACTTCATCATATGATGGTAGTCAGATATCTCTAAGGAGGATATTAAAAAAAATGTGTTTATGAAATTTCCATGTTATCAGAACATCGTTATTAAATGTCCAGTGGCATTAAAGTAAGAGGAAGTTATTTATTGCCCTTAACTTCATATTTATTTCTTGACTCAACTATCTCATTGTCTCTAATTGCCTTGGGTAACTTGTACCACTGAAAGTAATACACAAATGTGCCAGATGTACAGAAATTCTGAACTAGAAATATGGGAAGTGTTTGCAATTGTAATCAAATCTCCGTCTGTCACTTTTTTGATCACAAAAAAAAACCAAACAAAATAAACCAAACCAAACCAAAACCCCAAGAAAACCTATAAGACAAAACTTAATTGAAGTATGCTTTAATACACTTTAAAATGGAGATACGGTGTAATAATATAGTCCATTTACAATTTAAGAAAATAGTCCATTTCATTTAGCATTTGAGAATTTGAAGTCTTATGTTTCAAAAGAAAATTCAAAACTGAAGTACATTCTGAAGTCAGACATGGGCATGGAGAAAAAGCATTTGGTGTGGTGTGAAAATTGGGAAAATTACCTGTCATTTAGCCGAATATTATTATGAAAATAATTGATCACAATATAAATCATTTATTGGAAGACATTATTTATTGTAATATCACTCCATTAAGTTAGCCTACTAACATTAACAGTGCAGTATGATCATATAAAATAGATAAAAAATCTTTAATATCAGCTCTTATTTTTGTGCTGTCTTTACATTGATATTGGGAAAAAGAGTCCTGTAAAATTAATTACATGTTCAAGGTCCAGTAATACTTGTAGAAAAGAAAGGTGAAAGTTGTCATCAGTGCCATGATATCTCCATTATATATGTTAAGGAAGCTTTCTGCAGTGGAAGCTAATTACACTGGGTTTTTTTATACCTATCCCATCTCTCTGAATTCAGGCAAAATGCGAAATAGAAGTGAATCATCAAGTATGATTTCTACTGGATCTCCTTTCACACACTTTCGCATCTCAAGTGAGATTTTAAAGTCCTTTAGAAGTCAAAGAAAAACACAGGCAAATCAGGTCCATTTGTTAATAGAAAATTAACCCTATGAAGTAGTGCAGATTGTACTAACCAGTGCCATTTTGCCCAAGCAAGAGGTCAAATATGAAAATATACACAACAAACCTTCAACAAGAGACAAGGTATCAGGACAGAAAAGGAAAATAGTAGACTAAAACCAGAAAAGTTAAGATTAAGTAAATGCACTGAAATTCTATACTTAAAATACTAGAATTATTTAAAAAACCCAAGACAACTATTAGAGATACAGAATGATTCCACATGGGAGAAAATGTGCTCAGTAAAATAAAGCACTCTTCTTGCAAAGAGAATGAAAACAGTTTTAGGGTGTTTCACATGAGATAAACCAGTGTCTACAGTTGTTAGAACACACAAAACAACCATTGTTGCTGTAATTATTCTTACACAAACCATCCAAAACTAAGTGTTGAAAGGATAAGTTGACAAGAAACACAGATTTTGAGGAAGTTCCATGTAAAGCATGTATAATTTCCTTCTGTGAGAGAAAAATTGCTCCTTTTTTGGTGGAAAGTAATAGATCTAAATTAGTTTGGTATTAGTCAAGCTTTTAAAACTGTCTAAGCAATGCATTAATAAACACACAAGACAAAAGATAACCCAGACAAAAAGACTGCAAGACAGAAAATAATAAAAATTGGACTCAACAAATTAAACTGGGAGGACAGACCAAGGATAATTCAGCAATCTCATCACCCATTAGAAAAGAAAATTAATAAAATATGAACCCAGCAACTGAAACTTATAAGAGAAGTAGCAAATGCAGCATAAAGAAAAGTTGAAAGGAAAAAGATTGCTTAGCCTGAAAAGTGACATTTCTTTTAATAAATATTAAGAAGACAGTGATCAGCTTTCTATGTATCCAGATAGAATAGTAGAAATAATCATCTTAATTTGTAACATGAGACATTTATGGCAGCTATTAGGAGATGAAAAGAAGAAGTTCCATCTAGTGTTAAAATAGTTGACCAGCCTTTAGCAGTGCCACACAGTGATTTTAAGAGACCCTTTGATTTAAAAACAAACAGTTTCAGTAGAGCATGTCAGCAATGGTCTAGGTTTGCATCTCCAGCCTAGTAGGAGGAGAAGGAACAAAATCTCTTCAAGGCAACTTCCATGCACATTTTTTTACATTCTCTCTAACTCATTTATCAATACCAAAAGAGTGAGCATTGCCTCTCCAGGTAATGTTTCTAATGAATTAGGAGAGTCTTGGACAACCTTGAATAATGATTACCCTATGGTATCTGTACACCAAAGAGGGTAAAGGAGCTTAATTCTTTCCAGAGCGAAGAATGGCAATGGGAAATTGTAATTGACCTCTACCAGTCTACTTTTATGCTCACTTCTTAATTCAGAGCAAATTTTGAAGGGCTTATCCAGTTTTTCATGCAGGAAGTTTATATGTCATTCCAAGCCCATGCAGTGGCCTCTTATATGGTACCAACTGTATGAGCAGCAAAGGTATGACATGTAACAGAATCACTCAAAAGCAGTCCCCATTGCTTAACATAAGATGCAAATATCTGAATCTGTGCCCCATGGTCTGGGTCAACAGGCAGCAGCTCCACAGACTGACCTCAGCCTCCTTTTCCTTCAGCAGCACATACTGACACTGCTGGCTTCACAGGATGCTAAACTTGACAAGATATCACTGACATGATTTGTCTGCTGCAAATGTCCTGTAGCCAAACTGTCCTCTTCTGTGTAAATGCTTACTGAAAGAAATGTCTTAAACTCTAGACTAAGTGCTGATGTAGCACTTCAGAGGCTTCAGAAATCAGACATTTACCAAGTTGTCTGAGTTGGTAAGTAGCAGTTTATTTTTAGTGCCTTCAGAAGTGGTGTGAAATGCCTTCCCTGGTTAATATCCCTCCTCTGACTATACGAGCAGTCAGTTAATATGTTAACATATTACACTTGCCAAAATAAAACTCCTAAACCGCACCCACTGACATTAATGATAGGCTGTGGAAAGGTTATTAATAATCTGAGTTCAAGTTTTGCTACCAACTGTCAAATAAAGTGTTATGCTACTGAATTCATAATACAACACTGGAGTGAGGGAATTCTCTACATTTAAAAGATTTATCGTTGTAACTATATTAGTTTTCCATTGTGTATTTTATGTCAAACAGCAGAAAGTTCTATTCTCATTTGTACCATTATTTACTGTTTTATCTATGATCCCTGAAAGGAAAAAAAAGGGACTTTGAACAACATCTAGTTAATCTTTTGGCTTTAACACTTCAACATGTAAGGAAGTTTTCTTTTCCCAGTGTCCTCAACTGACATGACCATTTTTTCAAGCAGTAGTATGTTTCGACATGTTTTCTTTTTTCCTATGTGTATTCATAACAAAGTCTGCCCCTTTGCTCCCAGATAAAGCTGCCTGCAATTTTGGTTGGTTTTTTGTTTGTTTTCTTTTGTTTGTGGTGGTGGTAGTGGTGGATTTTTTTAATGAATTGTATCTATCTAGAAAATGTGCTTTTATGCAAAACAAAGAATTAGTGGTGAAATGCACCAGCTACCAAACATTTGGTTGCAAAAGTCTGCAACGGAATGCTTGGCTTCTTACCTTGGTCTCTGATACATGAATTTGAATTTTCCATCTGCACCACTAGTCCTCAGATATTAGCTTGTTCTGAAGCTGATAGTCAATTCTTGTCCAGTACTCCTCCACTATGGAAACCACTGACCAAAGTGATTTTCATTACAATTCGGGAGTCACTATGGCACTAAAAGTTGGACTTCATAGTTTGGTTTTCCGCACACCAATTCTTCCATCTTTGGGATTAAGCATGCAACCACTACTCTGTTTGGAACTGTTTATCCGATTGACTATCTGCAAGTGCCAGTAAATGAATTTATTTCTAGTTAGCAAAAAAAGGCTTACGTATTCTTATTTTGATTTTCTATATTCCTCTGGGAGTAAAGCATGATGTTTAGAGAAAGAATGAGCCATTTTTCAAAGTAAAGGAAAGTTACAGCACGTATTTTAAGACTCTGTTGCATGAAAAACTTTCTTACTGTATTTGTTCTTGTTTTATAGAAGTTGCAGTTAATGAATTGAGTAAAAATGTTTTTCTTTGTTTTTCTCTGCAGTTTACAGCTTTTGACGCTGAGAAACTCCTTCGAGGAAATGACAGTAGACCTTTGTTGCAGCTCTAGATACTGAGGTTATTTCAAAACATTTTTCTTATAAATACTACTGGAAAATCCATCACTACTTGATTCCAACGCTATCTTGGAAAACAAAACAAAATCAAGCTCCCTACCCCATCTCCACAGAACCTGGGGACCTGTCAGCTAAAATGAGTCTGTGGAGATATTTGCAAATCAGAAAAAAATTTACTTTAGCTAGAACAATGAGGATTCAAAATACTTCAATTTTACAAAATTTATCACTACTAAATCACTTTCAGTACTGCGGGTCAGAAGCAGGAGAAATTTCTGCAGGGAAATATCAAGCATGGAATTGTAGAGGACAATCATCAAGTTTGCCACAACATTCCTCACCTACTGCACTACAGACGTGGGTAGTACTTGTGGATATTGGCAATTATTACACGCAATTACTCATATTACTTTATAAAGTGCTCTGTAACTGCACTGCAGTGATTCTGACAGTGTTTTTGTGTCCCTTGGCTGTTTCAGTGTCTTATTGTATAACCTCATGGTGTTGTTTTTGGACCAGGCTGCATAACTGCAAAATGCAGAAATGTTCATGTACTTAAGGTGACTCTGATGAGTTTGTTTAACTTTCAACACATCCCTTTGAATATAAAACTCACGTCTCTGAATACTGCCTGAATATTCATCCACAGCTGTAATAAATTTCTTTACTCTCCTGATGATGGTCAAGGCTGCAAATTAAAACATCAGACAAACCAAGTTATTTAATAATTTTGAAAGTTACTTTTAGCCCCTCATTGTCATCGTATTATGAGATTTATAAAAATGCAGGATAGAGTGTATGTAACTGTGTAACATTCAAGAGCAGAGCATTGGCATTAAAAGGCCAAAAATCATACCATTGGTTATAAATAAACATATTGTTAATATAGAACAAATATTGCTTTTACACCTTTGAAAGGTTATAAACATAAAATGTGTATTTAAACAAATGGGCAATAAAACACTTCTGAAAAAAATGCATATATAGGCTACATTTATTGCATATGATGAAGAGATGAGAGCATTCTGGCGGATGAAAATGTCCAGGTGTTTCCTAATTCTCTAAGTGGGCATTTTCTGAGCTTAAGAATTTCACACTTGACAGATGCAACTTCCTGAACCTTCTGGTAACACTGTAGATATACTAGGGAACCCCAAGAGGCAACACTGGCTTTTTTTTCTCTGCACTCCATGCAGGGTCTTCCAGGTCAGCTGCCTGCTAAGTGCCTCCTCCAGACAGCCTACCAGGTCCAATGTTGTGTACATACAAAATGAAAAAGCTATCTGGGGGTGGAAAACACTGTAAAATTCTAAAGGATTATTATAGTCTCAAAGACACCAACTATGAGTGCCAGGCTTTTGGTAAAAATTAATGCTTAGCTTCATGACAGTGGCTGCTGACAATTGTTACCTAATTAAAACAGTATTGTCATAGTTTTTTGCTGTGCTATGAAAATGCACTTTTCTGGAAATTTGATGTTCCAAGAATGGGTGTCTCTGTAAACTTTATTTAGTGAAAATAAGGATCATCACCAATAAACAGTCTACCTAGCAGAAGCTCTTGAAAGAATAAAGCTCTTCTTTACTCCACCAAACCTGCTATTCTTTCCTCCTAATATAAATAGATCATTGGTAGAAAAAAAAACCTCTAATTTTTTGGACTTCTGCTGGTACAGCAACAAGACATACATCTTAACACTTAAATTAAGGAATATTTTGCTCCCAAATTTGCCCCTCAGGGGCACAGAGATCAGGAAAGCAACAGGAGAATCATTTTTCTGTACTCTCAGCTTAGACAATATATGGTCCCTAATAAAATATAAGCAGAGCCCCTACTCTCCTACCATTGCCTGTGAAGCCAGGATGAGCATGCATTCCAGATTTGTCACTTTGGAACATTATTTCACCTATTTTTTTCCAACTTTGTCACCTGCTCCTTTGCTTCTATGGATCCATGTCTTCTCCTCCAGTCAGTCCTTTCTTTTGGTTGTTTTTGGTTTGTTTGTTTTTTGTTTTTTTTTCTGGAAGAGTGGGTTGTGGGCCAGAATTACCTTAGTTTTTTCAATCATAAAGATGTAATGTTGCCAAATCTGTGCTTGGGAATATTGAAAATTATCAGATTCTGTAGGAGCTATAACAAGCAGAGGGCAGCACTTTTGTGACTGTCACCCTCATTCATCCTAGCAATAGGTCAAACCCAGAAAATGCTGCCTGAGTATATTGAAAATAAAATTCCCTTATACTACTGCACACTATTAATAATTTAAAGAGAAACGGTGGAAGAATAATAAAACTTGATGCCACACCCTCTTCATTTCTGAAAGTCTTACACATGGCAACTGCATTAGAAAATCAGGGAGAATGCAGTAAGATATCTACCCTTTGTAATGCATATGTCTTTTTAAAGAAAGGTGTGATTATATTCTGAATAGGTCAGTCTCTGTGCCTGGCATTTCTTCTCTTTTTCCTATGACCTTTTACTAAACAAGTGGGGTATTTGCAATCTTTTTGGAACTGTCCATCCATTTGAGGCAGTGAATATAAGAGGCACGGTTTGACTGTATCAGAATTATTGCAGTGGGTTATTGCAAGGGCAGAAACCACCTACTGAGGGTGGAAATGTTTCTTCCATAACAGCATGTCTCCAATTCAGATTTAACTTTACTTTGTCTTCTGTTTGTTCATCCACATTTCTAAAGATTTAAATAAATGTGCAGTCACATTTGTTCATGGAAAGTAACAAATGAATAAAACTACACTGGACAGATTTGAGTTTCACAATGTATGCTGAAACAGATGTCTTCTTTTCAATGGCTCTGGAAAGAATTATTAATATGGACCTTCCTTGGTTATGAAAGAGACAATTAGGAGCTTTAATCCAATCTCTAATAGTTCAAAAATGTTATTTTTATTAGATTTCAGCAGCAAAGAATACCATTTAGATAGATCACCAGAGTAATAAGCAACATGATGCTGGGTTCCACCCCATCTGTGATATTTTAAAAATACAGTCTACCAGTGCCAAACTTCAGATTTCCCATGGGAAC
Organism: Sturnus vulgaris; assembly: GCF_052056855.1. Classification (NCBI taxonomy): domain Eukaryota; kingdom Metazoa; phylum Chordata; class Aves; order Passeriformes; family Sturnidae; genus Sturnus; species Sturnus vulgaris. Next base: position 119,588,112 of record NC_142243.1, on the reverse strand, counting down.
ATTTATAAGAATACAAAGCTCAATAAGCAGCACTGATGCTGTATTAAGGATTTGTGTCATTTCCACTACAGAATAAACATGTGCCATAAAGGGGCATGTAGGATTTTATTAGTAGAGAACTGAAGTTTGACTTACATGAAGGATTTGATTCTGTTCAGTACAGCACAGAGCTATCACATTTCCAGATTTTTTTCTGCTATACCAAGACAAAGGCATGGCAAACATTTAAATCTTCTGTTAGTGAACCCAGATTTTAACCCATGGAGAAATAGTTTTAAATATGGTTTATAATCTGTTCAATGAATATGATAGCTTTAGCCTGGTCCCTACTGGATACTTTTCCATATTTCAAAACCCACTCTGCTTCCAAAATTTGACACAGTAGCAATTTTTGGTGATACAAAGCCAAGAACTGAAATTCTAGGGTGTTGGAGATTGGGTTTACGGACTATTGGAGAAGCTGTGAAGAGGAGAATATACAAGGTCTGTCACAGCCATCTGTCCCCACCCAAACAATTTAAGGAGCAGAAATGCTAAGTGATTTGCTCAAAATGAGCAGACCTATTCAGGCTGCCATGGAGGGATTCCAGAACTAATCCTGATCTGAGAATGTGCACTCAGATAATCCAGTGTAGGACCACACTAAAGCGTCATTATACCACATACAGAAGGTTTCATGCTCATTCTCTCATCAATAGATCCAAATGCTTAAACAGTTATGGACATGGATCAAATAGCTACAGTTAAGCCAAGGTTAGGGAGAGTTGGGGTTCAAGAGTTATATTGAAATTGTAATCCTCAAAGCCACAGATCCAACTGCCAGCAGAGCAAAACACTTCTTGCATTTCTGTGTCTCCTTTGGATCAATGAGTATTAAAAAATCCTACAGCTTGGTCTGTGGTTAAGAGAGTGCCAAATACAATGTGGTGTGTGGACAAATCCTCAGAAATTTTGATTTCCAGAATAAGTGCTGCTCCTGATGAGAAATATCCCTTTGTAAGTTCTCTGGCACAAATGTCTTGCTCATGGGACTAGGATGCAACGACAAGGGCTTGACAGAGCAGAGATTACAGACACATGGTTGAATCACAGTGACCAAAATGGGCCTTAACTAAATTCTAGCTCTTAACAGCTAGCTGGCTCCAGCTCTCATCTTAGTTTCTTGCCTCCTGAAGGCAAGGAAATTAATCGCTTATTTTAGTGAAAGATGAATCTAGTGCAACTATAGACAGTGATCTACACATAACATTCATTTGGCCTCAGGTCATGAGCAAGGGCCCCCATCAGTTTCGTGTTCAGAATATCAGACATCACTGATTTTGGTTGACTGGTGGATGGATGGATTGAGACTGGGGCTGTGGTCAGTTTTCAGAAGACCAGAGATGAAAGATCTGGTTTTTAAAAGACCAAAGGCTTGAATGCAGGCTAGAATCACTTAACAAAAAGATTCACTGATGAGACCTTTGAGAGATGTGGTTTAAGCTTGTTAAGTAGTTACATTAAGTGAGGGGTTTTGGCAATATGGATAGAAAAACCATATAGTTTTGTAGTTTGACTCTTTCAATAGAGCTACAAATATTTTTGATGAAGACTGAGGAAACTATATTCCTACAATAACTGGAGCAGGGAGGATTTTCTGGATCAAAGTAGAATTTGATTAGGACGACCAAAAAGGTTGAACTCCTTGGTTTTTCTAAGTTTTTCTAGTCTCTTGTGGACTAGGAAGAGGGCTGAGCTTAGTAAGGCTGAATAGCATCTAAAGCAGAGCAAGCATCATGCAGTGTAAGACTAGGAATAGGTTGGGGGTCAGGCAGGTGCCAAATAGTTCTGAAATGTGTCACTGGATCTCGAAAACACACTAAGATAATAATTCTTACCAGACAATGAAGATCATTAATTCTAAGAGGTATATAGATCACAAGGCTACACATTTACTTAGGACAAGTTTGGTATCAGGGTGAGTGTTTGGGGCATCATGTGAGAAGAACTGTATTTATTGATACAAAATTCAATACACATACATATGTGAACTACATAGAAATTCACTCAGAAGGAAATGCTTACAAAGAGGTATAAAATATAATTTTCCTAGATCACTGGTAATGCACCTTTGACATAGCTACTCAATTTGGCATCATAAGTGCCCTAAACTTACCACAGCTGGTCAGAACTGCTCCTCTCCTTTGCTCCTTGCATTGATTTGTTAGTGCTATCTCCACATATGTACACAAAGAGTTTTGGTGGTATTTACTGTATCTTCCTGGAACAGAAACAACAAAGCATATTAAATCGTGTAATCTAGAAAAAAATACCCATGGGTTAGATTGGGTCTGCCCTTCCCTCCTCAAAGGAATTACGTTATATCTTTCACCCTCAAAAGCTATACCTCATTAATGTGGCAATAAAATTATATAAGGTTAGGAAAAGTAATCTGCTATAATGCAGATCATGATCAGATGCTGATCAGATTTTATCATGCAGATAAAATAACTTCTCACATGTATCTGACCTGCTATATTAGACAAGTTTCCATTTTCAAATCCCATATTCACAAGCTTTTTTTTCTCAATGCACAGTAGAAAATTGTCTGTATGTGATGGGCTCATAAAGCAATTTTCTGTGTACTTAGGACAGTTAATAATTTAAGTCTGACTGCCTGTTGCTTCTGCTCTTGTTTCTATTTAGTCTACAGCCAGATTTACTGTTTTTCTTCACATGAAAATTACAGTGCTTTCTGTGCACTGCTGAATGTGTAATGTCCTACAGGTTGGCAGACACAGTAAAAGCATTTCCCTGGAACAGGTCTGACAAAACAGCTGGGGGTAATTGTAACAGGGAAGGGCTAAAAGGCCATGGTCAAAACCATGGTGGGTTTGGCTCTCTGCAACTGTGCCCATATCCCACACTGAACACAAATGGAGCCAAATTCTCCTTCCTAAATCCCAGTTAAGTATTTGTGTAAAATATTAGACAAAGGGGAAGTACTAAAGTTGGAAGTCCTCCAAAATATGAATTTTTGTCAGGACTGATCTACGGCAATGCTCATCAGTCCTCCTGACCCTATCAGTCATTTGCCAAAGCTCACGAATGTACTAGAGTTATGTGATATATTTAAAACATCTCAAAAGTCAAGAGAAGAGAAGGAGTTAGTACCACTATCAGCCCTGTGCAGGGGAATATTTTGCTGCACAGACACCTCTACACAAGGAGGTCTGCATCATAGGCATAATATACAGTCTAAGTCTGGAAAATGGACTTGGATTGGGCCGCATGCACTTCACAAAAAGTAACCACAGCTACTAGGGCAGAGCTGTGTACAACAGTGCTTGCTAGGAAAGAGAAAAAGTGGAGGTCAGAGTGAAACTATTTCTCTTTAAAATCTCATTTTAGCAAGGGTCTGGCTCCCCTGAGCATAGTGAATTATGTGTGACTGTGTGCACAGATGAACAAAAAACACATTGAGAAACACACAGAAATCACTTGTAACTACCAGCTCCCACTTAAAATTAAACACATGCAGTGGATCTGTAACATTAGATTAAGATTTTGCTCTGTTCTCTATTTCAAACCATACACACAGTATATGATTTAGGAACATGAAGTACAAGCAGTTTCTTTTATGTATTTTGAAGGTACTAAATCGTTCCAAGAAGAAAATTGATTTATATAGGAATACTAGATACAGCTCCTGCTGAAGCTTATTCATATAATCTGCTAGTGAAATATTAATTAGTTATATATATAAATATAAGTATATATATAAACCTTCTTGGATTTATGTTTGAAATTTTTGTAGAGGAGTACATTGTACCCAACACTTTACACCAAACCTTTAATGTGAAGGTAAATTCCTTATTTTCAAAAGTAAAATCAGCATTAATAACATCTTTTCAACGGTTGAAAGCTGTTTCTTGAAAAATTCTGGACTATGTAACTAATTTTTCTCCTAATCTCCATTTACCCTTGACTGATGCTTGACTCAGAAGGGAGTTGTGAGTGTTTGGTGCTCCAGGAAAGAGCAACGGACAGGCTCTTGACTTTCGTAGCAAGAAAACAAAATTGAATGAACTATTTTGAAACACCTGAATGCTTTCAAAGTGTCAATCTGTAGGAAAAAACTCGATATATATTAGAGAATGAGTGTTGTGTTTATTTCAATACTATGCACACATTTTGGATGACCTTAATAATCTACCAGCAATGTAAATTCTTAGGAGTGACCCTCTTTTTCAGTCAGGTTACTCAAACTTTTAAAAACAGGCCCAATAAAGCAAACAAAGCAGAAGAAGTATTAAAGGATATCCTTGAAACTTATGTTGAAGCAATTTCCTGAATAGAATGAACCTGAAGACATGCTTGAGATCTTTCTTGAAAAAGGGCTTGCATCACACTACGCAATCATGGAATCATAGTAAAAGGGTAGAGATACACAAAGAAAGACAGATAAATTTCTACATTATTTCTATTAATGTAATAACCACATCAGTGCTTTAGAAGCATTGAACAAATCACCATGTTCCAGACTTTCAGTCCATGAGTTTCATTTCTAACCATATAATTGCATTTCTTTCTTAATGCCCATCACCTTATAAAAATTCCATTTTTTATGAATTTGAGAAAGAAAGTAATGCACTGAAAGGAAGAAGAAATATGCTAAATTCCACACTCATGTATTTTCTACAATAAAACAAAAGCTTTATGGTAAACTGAAAGGAAAAGGAAGTGAATATAGTGGGGAACATATAGGTGTTCCCAATGTGAAGAATGGAGCAGGGCCAGGGATGATAAGGAGATCACCAGACAGATCCACAGTGATGAAGCAGGTCCAAAGTGGAGCCAGGAAGGCACGTTGGTAGTAGATCCTGGGTTCAGAGGTCTGTGGCCAGGCAGAGACACAGCCAAAGCACAGCTCAGCTAAGTACCATGGTCTGGGGCCCGAGTTAAAATGCAGGTAAAATGCAGTTCCTGAGCAAAGCAGGGAGGGCTTGAGGAGGTTTTTGAAGGCTGTTTCCCAGCAGGCTGATGCCAGCCACAAGACAAGAAATGGGAGCTGGTTCTCACACTGGCAAGCCAGAACTCCTGCCTGGAGAAGAGGCTGCTGAGCTTGTGGGGTACTCAAGTTTCTTCCTGGATAGAGAAGGATTGTTTGGTGCCAAGGGATGGGATTCACCTAATTACCCCATGCCTCATCTAATCAAAAGGAAATGCCAGTGACTGGATGAGTGAGTCTGAAATCTTGCAGAGTAGGCATCTCTCAGAAACTCTGAACTAAGCCTGGTATAAAAAATTTGAAACTCATAGCAAGCCCCACACCTTATTTTCCTGGAAAGACTCACTCATGTAACTTCATAGCATGGTGGCAGTGGTGCAATCTCTCATATCAAATTCTGCAGCACATGCTGATATTTCTTACTTCACCTGCTTAAAATGTACACTATATCCCAATGGTGCCTTAACTGCTGGTATAGTAGCACATTTCCTCTATAGTCTAACTGGATTCTCAGATCTTGAAAGTCCTCAAGAAACTCCTCAATTTTGGTTGCAAAGTCTTCCATTTGGACTGAAGAGGGATAGTAAACAATTTTTTCACCTCTACTGCCTTCCTGATGGCCCAGGAAATAGCATAAGGTTTGAATTCTCACAGGAAAACTTTCCAAGGGAGGGGCAAGGATAAACAAACTCATCGTCTTTTCTAAAGCAAGGACAGGAAGCACAAAGCAACTGTGTAAAAGGTGGTCACCACTGACCCAGTGGCTTCCCTTCAAGCACAAATATGTCACACAACCTTTAGACTTTATTTCATTGTGAGGAGACTGAAAAAGAAACCTCCTCATGTTACAAACAACTCCTAGGAAAAAAGCCACAAAAAATGTTTGGTAATTAATGATTCATGATGAAGCCAATCTAACAAATGTGTGAGTGCATGGAAGATAAACTAGGACACTGACAGAAAGGCTTTGGTAGGCCACTTAAAATGAAAAACAATGCAGTTCTGAATGCAGGAGCTCACTGGAAACCATCAGAGATGGGCAAAACTGCTGCTGTCAAAAGAGCAGAATGAAAGGAGTCAGGCACAGCTGGTAGAAATACAGAGTAAAACTTCTGGAGGATAATTTTTGATTATATTATGACAGTCACAAGAGAGAGGCTGAACTCATGTCCTGATGGAAATTGATTACCCTCCACAAGGTGTCCCTAAGAGAGCCTCCAAACAGAGCCAGTGTTTCAAAAGACAGTCTGGCTTCTAGTCATAGCAGGTTAGCAATGTCCTGTCCTCCTAGCAGTGTAAAAGCCAATCTAATTGGGTGTGAAGCATTTGATGTATGGAAAAATTAACCAGCATCTAGAGAGAGAACCTGGCACAAGATGAAGAAACCTGGCAGCTGAGACAATATACCTGGCAAAATCTACAGGAGTTTCATTCCAGTTTTGTTGAAGGTACTTCTTTTCTGCTTTCTATTCTACATAGCCTTTCTTTCATTTTCATTTTAGGCTGTAAATCCAAGAAAGCAAGCTATTCTGCTGTGTGCCAAGACATCATTCTGCAGAAAATCACAAAAAGAACTTTCCATTTATTTATCTCTAGACTCTTTGTTTCAAAACATGGCTCTAAAATAAATTTTACAAGCATCTTTGTATGGAATGCAAATAATATGACTTAGAATATCTGAGGATATATTAATAACAAAGTAAAAGCAAAGTCTTACTAAATTCAGTAAATGTTCTCACAAGCCAATGGAAAATAGTATTAATTTTTAATAAGCACTTAGCTAAAATCAGGGTCTTGCATATTGGAGAATTGCTGAGGAAGTCAGGCAGTTCTTTCATATAATTATTTGTCTACTCAAAGAATGTGTGCTATATTTTGTTTCAAAACAAAACCAAAACCAAGTACTCACTTCAGATTTATCTAGTGTTTTACACAAAGACACTCTCATTTAGCTCCTTTTGAAAATCACCCCTTTCTGTCTATCCTTGGATTTCTTCTGCCTTCTTCCTTGAAATGTCTGGGGGTTTTTTGGTTTTTGTTTTGTTTTGTTTTGTTTGTTTTTGTTTTTTTTTTCTCTATGTACAGTACTCCCTCAGAAAAATGAAAAAAAATTACACTCATATCTCTCATCCCAAACTCTCATCATACATTTCACTTTCCTGAGTATGGCTAGAGTTTTGTGAAAGACTTTGTATTGTGTTGTTTACTTCCCACTCCCTCCAAAAAATGAATTGCTTTTTTCCTGTCTGACTAGTGTCTCTACCATAGCTTGGTCTTACTGGGATTTTCATAAAACTCCTAGAATAAGAAGATATATTTAGAAAAAATAACTCTTCATTGCAAAGCTTGCCTCGACCACGGTGCTCAGTAATAAGTATAGTTTTATAAACACACAAATGAACATCCACACTGTAGACCAGCTTGATTTGTATCCACGTATTTTCCTCCTAAAACAATGTAGTAATCTGCACTAGTAATTAACATCCTTATCAGGATGATTAGAGCATCATTTTTCACACCCTGCTCTAAAAGAAGCTGATGTCTTTCCTACAGAAGCAATAATATAAACTCCAAACTTAATTTTCTCAGGTTCTGCTATCACCCAAAGAGAATTGTGTTGCACTGTATTGATCCTACACTGGCAGTAATTACAGCAGCTGGCACAGCTCATCCCACACATGGTAGATGTACATCCACGTGTGCACCTCATCATCTTCTGCTTCAGAGGAAGTGTGCTGCTGTATTTACTTACATGCATTGAGGATACAGAGTAAGGGGCTTGTCCCTGGGGGTACATGTGTGCCACTATCATTGGAAACTTGTAGTATAAGAATGCAGCAGCGTGGATCCACCATGGAGCAAAAGTGTGCAGGAGCACGTAAATGGAAAATTCTGGGAAATCTGAGTATATTGCAATGTCTGCATTTTCTCTACTCATAAGCTAGGACAAGAATTTGGAAGGACAATTAAAAGCATGATGATATCATAACATCATTTTGAGTAATAAAGAGTAATAAGAAATGCTTCTAAAACTGCTGTCAGACAATTTTAATGACGTTGTGTGAACATCTGTCTCTGACCCTCTGCCATAGAGGCACATGAATACTCAAGGACTGCACCTACTTACAAGCCAGGGACTGCTGATATCTGAAAGCAAGCTCTTCCAAACCACTACAAGGCAGCAGCTGACAAATTCTATACTGACAAGGAAACTGTCAATATTGACATAACAGAAGCTTGAAGACAATTGTTGATGTGATTTAATTTTGAATGCTGAATTTAGCTCACTTTCTCCAAAGAAAAAAAAAAAAAAGAAAAAATTAAAAAGAAAGCAACCATCCCATTTCTGGTTCAACCCCCTGCCCCCTCACCCCCTACCCTGCATCACTATTGCTCAGGGTAGGTTCAAGGCAGAAAATAAGAATTATGTGCATTTCCTTTAGTGAAGAATACAGTCATGGGCATGGACATGTGTGATGTTACAATGGGGCAAAATGATGCTAGGCTGATTCACCATTAGACTACGTGTTTGAAATCACTTGGAGAAGCTCTTTTAAATTTACAGGGTTTTTTTTACAGGAATGACATCATGGAATCATAGACTGGTTTGGATTGGAAGGGTGATGATGATCACCATACAGATTATGTAGTGCCAATCCCCCTATCATAGACAGGGAGACTTTTCACTAGACCAGGTTGCTCAAAGCTCCTTCCAACCTGGCCTAGAAAACATCCAAGCATTTGTTCCTAATATCTAATCTAAACCTGCTGTCTGTCACTTTAAAGCCATTGCCCCTTGTCCTGTCACTACATGTCCTTGTAAAAAGTCCTTCTCCAGCTTTCCTGTTGCCACTTTATGTACTGGCAAGTGCTCTACGGTCTTCCCAGAGACTTCTCTTTTCTAGACTAAACAACTTGAATCCTCTCATCTTTTCTTCATAGGAGAGGTGCTCCATTGCTTTGTGGCCTCCTCTGAACTTTGTGCAGCAGATTAATGTCCTTCTTATGCTGGGGAATCCCAGAAGTGGTTGAAATACTCCAGCTGGAGTCCCAAGAGGAATAGAGGGGGACAAGCCTTCTGCTTTTTCTGCTGCTGATTGTGGTACATAGATCTATGGTGTGAACTTTAATCAAGTCACAAAATATTTTTGTGACTCTTTCATATCTTTCTGTATGGATTGCTATTGCTTTACATTACAGGCTGGGACAGAATGTCCTACCAAAGGTACAGTCATTTCTTCCACAGAAGAAAGAAAATTTCCTCCTTGAGGTCTTCATCTTGGCAAAGGCAGACATTGATATTTTTTTTCATTTTGTGTGCCTCTATTTCCATCCTTGTACAGCAACTTTTCAGATGCCACCCTAACAAGTATGGTAGATGCAATTAATTTAAAAGAGACTGGGACCTGCTGCATTTGGGGGCACTGGATATCAGGACAATGAGCCTCACTCTGTTCCACATGTTATATTTTCCCTATTTCAGGCTTGAGATGCTCCTTGAAATGTTACATAAGCTGGAGAACCTTGGGCAGGTTAGGCAGCAGTTTCCAAGGCCTTCAATTCTACAGACACCCTGAATGAACAACTGAGAAAAGACAGGTATCAAAACAGTGGTAGGGAGCCAGTGACAATCTCTGAAATCTAGAATCTAATCTGTACAAAAATCCTGAGATTTGACATCCAGAAGAAGAGATATTTTGTGGTGAAAAGAAATAGGGTATTGAACCAGCACAGCGAGGTTGTGGATAATAATGCCTTCTCTGTTGCTTGGGTTCCATATCATGGACAATGTAATGAAATACAGTTATTGTGCTACCAACAGAAAGTGCCAAGAGGCTCTGAAGGAACCTTTTCACTTGATACTACCACTGGGATTTATAAGTCAAACCCTTATCCCACCTGCACAGGCAAGCCCAAATTTCAGCACAGATAAACCAAATTTTAAAGAACTGGTGGCTGACAGGTACAATCCAAGGAAGATTCCAAAAGAAGCATGAAAGTAAGTTATAACTGAACAAAACTTCCTTTCTTTCAATATCCAGCTTGGAATACACTTTTTAAACTTGCATTTTCCTTGCTTAACAGTTTCTCTGCCTGCATCGTCCTTTCTATTCCTTCTTCTCCTAAGATGAGCTGGGAATTCAGAGCATAGCTCAACAAAAGACAGTAAAATTAGATCATACTTAAGCTTGGTGTGAAAGTGCTTTAAAACTCTATGCACATCTATGAGAGTACTTAATTAAAATAAATTATACTTTATTACTCATTACAATATCTCTAAAAATTTAGTAACAACGAGGTTGTGATATCTTCACAACCACATTTATGTGAAGATTATTATTAGGTACACACCACACAGTGAAGCTTACTAACAGAGGAGAGAGGTGCCAGTAAACATCTTCCATGTAAGAAGTAAAAAAGAAGCAAATGCAAAGATATAGGGTTATGTTTTGTTCTGTTTTACTTAAATTTTCTGAGAAGTCAGTTTCTGGGTGAAAATTGGCATTTGAAACTTCACTTTCAGAACACTGAAGTGTCATTGAGGTAAAATGAAATTTGACAGCGCCATGAAGGCCTAAATGTGCCAGTCTGTACAAAGTAAACTGAGTATTGCTATGCCCTTGATGGGGAGGTCTGGTGAACAGCACATCCACTCCCCACTGTACTGGGTGTTGTGTACAGCTATGTGGGCAGAGCACAGAAAGAAGAAGGTGTTCCCTTTTTTGTTTTTTCACCTGGCTTGCTTAGATTCGAAGATGTCCTCCGTGCATATTGCATGCTCAGTCTTTTTGTCAGACAGACACCGTTCCTTCAGACACTTGAAGAGGCCCAGAATAGACCTGGATGAATTCAGAGCCCCCATATTTGCCACACTCCTGCCACAAGAGTACACCAGGGTGGGCCAGAGAGGGGCATGCAGCCCCATAGAGCTGAGGAATTATGTGTAAGGAAGCTTGGGCTTGCATTGGGTTTATGCTCTTCAGTCTCCTGCTGTGTGAGCTCCAGAGTGATTTTTAAGGGCTGCTTCATGGGAATTGTGTTGTCATGGCTGGAGTCAAGGTATGCAGCACTCATCTGTTTGAAGAAACAATGAGGGAGAAATCTCTAGTAGATGAAGCCCTTGTGAGAGTTTCTTTTGACACTTCCTAGGCTTTTTAGAACTGAGAAATCGACCTTAATTGGAATTTAAAGACATGATATGGTAGAAATTACCAATGGCACTTGATACTTGAACCTGAATCAAATTTATGAAACAAGTCATTTATAGGAAATATTTCAAAATAGGGCACTTTAATATGTTTAAATATTTTTTCTTAACTCCTCAGCTCTTTAGATCATTATTCATAAGTCATAAATAATAGTGTAATGCCCACTAAAATACATATGATAAAATGTGCTTTTCCTTGGGGTTGCAAAAGCTAATGTATTTCTACATCTACAAAAATTCCTAGAGTAAATCAAATGTTGCAAAATGCCCTTTAGTTTAATTGCATGTATAAACATACAGATCAAAAGAGAAAACAACTGAGTTTACTCATTATCTTTATCATGACAGCTGTGAGCAAAAAAAAATCATACTGGTATAAGGGTAGTCTTACTTTCTTGTTCCTTACTAATTTCATTTCCCATGTCAAAACTAACTTTTAAACTACAAAAAAGTAACTTACTAGTAATAACTATACTCTTTTTAAAAATCTGTTTTTGTTTTAAACCACCTAAGTCCATTTCTGACAGGTAGTATAAACACAGAAAACTGTTTTGTAAACTCAGAAATAGCCACCCTAATAAAGTACAGTCATAATCTACAACTTATATCAGACTACAAAACTCACTTTCAAAAGGCTTAAACAATCATTACAACCTCGATGAGGTACTGACAAAAAGGTAAATAAAAACAGCAAAAAACATTTCCACTGTGGATTACTTCATAAATTCTCTCAGTCCACTATGTATTGTATGTTCTTCAGAGATTATGACTGATCCATGACATTTCTGAGACAGCCCATTGCAGTTGCAGTATTATGGGTTTAAATGTAATATCGGACATCACCATGAGAAAAGAATAGCCCCAGGAGTCGAGGACAGAAGGTAATACAGTGGTTCTTTCAGTGGTGTGGGAGACATGGCAAACTGCTGCATAGCTGAACAGTTCCCCTTTGTTCTCTGTTCAGCTATGGATCCGATTTCTCTGAATTGGGCTTATTACAATAAATATAGATGCACAACATGATTATTTATGGGAAGAAAACAGACAAAAGAGGTTGAGTTGCTGGTACCTAAAACCTCATTTTCTGAGCTTCTCCCCTTGAGGCCCTTTTCATTTGTTGCACCATTGTATTCTCATTGTTGCTCAATGATACAAGCCTAAGCTGTTCATCAATTTACCCACTCCCCCAATCTCTTTCTCTCTCATGTGTGCTTCCTCTCTCTTCCCATGTTAATAGTTCCCCTGAAATCCTATCACTTTGCTGGAGGATTGATGTAAGTCTCCAGCAATTAACATAATTACAAGCCTGATTATCTTCTAATTGCATTATGAGTATTTGGTTATTCACTACACAAATTAGAGAAAATTAAAGAGGAGCAAGATCCTGTGGTGTGGGCGGTATGCTTTCTAAACTGTTATGATCATCTAAATGCTGTGAGATAACAAGAAGGTGAATACGTTTTATATTCCTATTGGCTTACAGTTCTTCTTGTCATTGTGTAATTTCTTTTTCTTCTTTCAACTGTTTCATGTCACTGAAAGATGCAGACCTACTTAATTTGTTTGTGTGAGTTTACTGACAACTTAATAGTAAACTACAGTAAATGCCGTATTTTTCTATATAGATTTGGCAGAGTAAAATTATAGAACTTCAAACAAAAGGCACTCAGATGATAGGCTTCTCTACAACCAAGGAACATCAATAATTCAAATACATAATTAAGGGATACTCTTTGTGGTGACAGGGGAACAGAAAAATAAAAACCATCAAGAACCGCACATTCTTGCCTGTCTCTTCTTTAGTTTTTGATGTTATTGCATTATCAGTTAAATAATCAGGGGCAAATTCAAATAGTGAGTAATTGCCAGAGGACAGTTTTAAGCCTGAATAGGAGTTTGGTGCTGCATAACCAATGTAACATGTAACAATGTATAAATGTAACAATGTAACAATGTATAAAGTAACACAAAAGTTACTTTATGGTCAGCAAGGCCAGCAATGAAATGTGTGCTTAAAATAAACAAAATGGAAATTCATAGAGGGACAATTATTAAACTAGATATGTTTTAAAATTACATTTTAAAAATAAAATAACTGGATTTTGACCAAAACATGGAGAGAAAAACTTATGACAGGGAAAGGGAGCAGACTTACAGAAAACATTGCTGCTTTTGCTGTTGTTGGTATTGAAGATTGTGAATGCTGCTGGAAAAACAGCCATCTCATGCCTCATGCAGGACTAACCATCCTGTTACACACAAAAAAAAACCCCAGTGAGGTAGGAGGTGGGGAGGTCTGTTCAAAGTAAACCAGCTGAACTCCCCTGAGCAGTGCTTTGAGCATCAAGTGCTGACTTCCACCCTAAGTAACAGCCAGCTCTTGTGTTTTGGGATAACTCAGTACCTGTCTGGTTATGAGCCAAATCCTGCTAATGTTCTTCATCTTACAGATGTGTTGTTAATAGAAATTAACTTGGCAACGCTCAAAACTGGCGTCCCTGAATGAATTTACAGGATACAATGGCGATCCAATATCACTGAAACTTTGTCTTCTGTACCAAAGGACCTGTAGTACCCTCTTGGTCCCAACATTCCCAGATAGTACAAATAGCACCCAGCCACAGGGAATAAATTGATGATATTTGCTAATTTCAAAAGGGTCAGCACATAGTCTTTGGTCAGGAATTTTGATTTCTGACCTGGGAACTGCATAGCGTGGAATTCAAACGTGTGACCTAAGGCTTTGGAGCTGTGAAGAGCTCACAATGAAAACACATTTCAATTCACATAATTTCCTTGAATTTACCTGGTTCATTCAACTGCATTCCCCTCTGGGTTTGGCTGGAGGATTAGGAGCTAATGAACATAACTTTCTCAACCAAGCAAAATGCATACTGCAAAACTTGCTGCTATTTGCATGCAAAGGGGAAATTTTAGCTTTGATCTCTTCCCTGTATCTCCTTACATATCAACATATGATTTGCTGTCCAGACTATTCCCAAAGACCTTCCATCAAAAAAATCACTAATAACGCTCCCTGTCTCCAAACATCTCCTATTGCTTAGCCAGAAGTTGCAAAACTAGAAGCCTGCATCCTAAATAGGGCGGCAATCCTGCAAGCAGGTCTCACTGTCTTATTTGATCTGTCTTATTCAAACTTCTCTATTCGTACCTCCTTAGGATGGGCAGGAAAAGAATGCCATTTTCCCCCATCCTTTAGGACATAAAAGTATCTCTTTCTTTGTAGAGCTCCGAAAGTCCTTAACTCCTGGACATTTACTGATGAAAGAAGCTGGTCATTCTAACATCAATCTAAGACAAATTTAAAGGGGAAAAGAGAACAATCTTAATTATCTATCACTTTATGGTGGTCATAAAAAAAATTCTCACAACAACATAAGAATTTTCTTATAAACAAATGTATACATATTTTCATTTGATGCTGCCAAGTGAATACAGGAAACTTTGAGAACCAATCACCACGTGCTTCATCTGATCCATCCAGACAGAAAATAAAGAGAGAAGACACATATCGTATGAATCCTTAACAGGATAATTTAAAAGTATTTTTCAAGTGGGTTTAAAATAGATTCAACATTATACTGAATTTTTTCAAGTACGTAAAATTTCATGTAACTTTTTAAAGCTGTGTAACTTTAATAGCTGTAGACAGTGGGCCAAATTCAGTTTTAATGTAAAACACACTGAATTTAATGAAAAGCTTCATTGAATTTACTGGCAATTTGCCCAGTTGCCACAGAATTCAGTTTTGCACCGTCTTTCACTTTCCTCCCACTGCCTCTCAAAGCTGTCATATGTATGTAGTCTAGAAGTTTTCAGAAGTCCAGGACTGGTAGTGAAAGTGGATTTAATAGTCTAATATCAAAGGGCCCATGGAGAAAAGCCACCCTGCAATTTTGCCAAGGAAAGTAAACAACAGACCACCATTTTAACTGCTGCCTTTATAAAAGGCCATTTTTTAAATTCTACAAATACTTTGCACTGAATGGCATCCCTGAAATTTAAACTGAAGCCTAGACTCCCAAGTGAAAGAATGAATTAGAAAGAAATAAATGAGGATTTTTTTTTTTCTTTTGCAGTAGCACTTGACAGTCCCACTTTTACTAGAAATTCTGAGCATCTGATTATGGACAGAACACACAAATATTTCCTTTAAGAAATCCTGTGCAGTACATAAATAAAATTTCCACAACACAGTGACACTGAGACCCAAATAAATTGTCCATATGTGTCCTTCACATATTATGCAAACAATTTCTAGGAGGCAATACTCATGACGGGATAGTCTAGAGCCATTTCAGATTCTTTTAAAACAGAAAGCAGGATATGACTTAGGAGGCAGACGGTAATACCACACCACAGCTATCCTCAGTGTTATCTTCCTTTTTGATGTAAAACTTCTCCACCAGAGTGAAAAGAAAACAAAATATTGTTTCCCTGCTTCATTACTTTAGTAAGAAGGATTGACGGCATGCTTAGCTGGCAGGAAAAAATAATTTATTTCACTGTCACCATATTTGTTCACCTGCTGCAAGGTAAATAAAGCTAAGTCACTTTTTATTTATTTAGCTTTTGCAAGACACCCATACTGAAATAGCTGGCATTATCTATTATATACAACCACTCTATTATACTGATCACAGAAAAAAACAAAACAGTGTGAGACCATCTATAACCAACTTCACTCTTAATAGTTAATACTTGGTGAATGCCTTCTTTTTTTCACTCAACACTTTTCCAATTTATAATGTGTTTTGAAAAGAACAGTAATTTAACTTATTTCATGTTCAAAATGTGTCAGGAAAGCAAATGATCCACATGTAGCAGTTTCCAGTGTCTGGCTTTTATCTGCTATCACAGATCTATTAGTATTAATTAGTAAAATCTCTTTGTCATAACACTACCAAAAAAAAAAATTAGCTGATAAATGTATTTGAAAATGCAGTTAAGAGCCGATTCCCATGTTAATTTCTCAGAGAAATTTCCCGCTAGGGTGTGGCTGAAAGCAGAGAAAGTGAGTTGGGATTGTACAGAGATTACTATGCATTAGCGTAAAGCGTATCTTTTCCTGTGAAGTGTAGAATGGTATAAGCTCCACACTCAAAATGAGAGTATAAATTTGACTCAACAAAGCAGCCTGCTTGCAGGAGCTTGCTTCACTCTCTCATTTCATAGCACAAATAAAATTGTTTTTATCTTGCCTTTGCAAATAGAGTCAAACATTCTAAATAAAGTAAAATGTTCTATCAAGCGGACAAGTGAAGAAATTATGTTTCAGGAGATTGCCTGATAGTGAAATGAAGGCAGGGCAAGAAGGTAATATGGCGATCTTATACAAGGCCACAGAAGTGAATATAGTGGCTTTATTTGTTTCTCTTTCATGTTCTTTTCAGCCCATGCAGCCCTGAACTCTTCATTGTCACTTCGGGTGGATTAGCAATTGGCTCCAACATTCGGCTGCCTGCTACATGAGTGGACCTCCCAGAGCTGGCATAGTGAGGTGTGCTTCTCCAGAAAGAAAGAATTCTTCTGTAGAAAGAATTGAATTCATACCCCTCTTAGCCATAACAAGAAGTTGCCACTGTCTCCACAGATTACAAACACGGGCAACACTTCTCCCTCTGCCATGCAAATTCTGCTACTTCCTCTACGGTAAATAACAAGGTTGCTTGCTGTTGCAGTGTTTACCGATTGAAATACTGCTATTTCAAGAATGTATGAATATCTTTCAAATTTCCTTTCTTTAACTCTCAAATCCTTGTTACTTTCAAATTTGTCAGAATTGTGATTTTGGAAATATGCACAAGTTTTCTGAGAACATGAACTTAATATCCTCCCCTTGAGTTCCCCTGTTGCTATGCTAGAACAGGTCTGAAGCTCCACCTTTCAAATGGTCACTTACATATTTAAATTGATGGGAGCACATTTACTGGGGGAAACTGAAGGTACCACCAAGAGGGAGGGCATTCGCCTAAGTGGAAAATCCAGGTTCAACCCTCTTATGTAAAAAAGACAGAAAAATAAACTGACCTTTGTTCCCTCTTTATTCACAGACATTCATTGGCTAGTTGTCCATTTTAGGTTTTATTCAGGCTTAACCAGAAAATCCTTGAAACTGAAGTTTTGCTGAAATTGGTATATTTCTGGTAAAAGAAAAAAGCCTTCTCATTTCAGCTAACCAACATTTTCACTGAGAGATTCTGACACAGTTCTCATGGTAAAGAGGTATTTTTAAGTTTTTATTATGATTCAGTAGTGCTATATTTATGTACAGTACATTACATTCTGTGTTTACTTAATCTCAGAAGAGATAACAGTAATATATGGAACAGTTATGCACAGTGGGAAGACTTTATGTATACATTTGATGTATTAACCTGCTATTGTTGTATATTTATGGAACAGCAGTGTAAAAATATAAAATACTATAGCACTTGATCTTTGATGACATTATTATGCTAATAGATCACGTTTTTTGTCTTCTAAAGAGATTTTTCCTTTCCACGGTAAAAAATCACCACCTCCCATTATTTTATCAGCACTGTTCTATATGCATTTGCCAATAGTAGAGTCTTCATTTTCCACAAAATTCTGGGGCCAAAAAGGCAAGATATGTTCTGAGGTAGATTTGACATCATACTAGACCACACTTACGCGTGCACTGACAAGAAATATGAGAATTCTTAGCTTCTACCAGCCACGTTTGAATGCTGGCTTTGCTATATTTTGCGGCTCTGGACCAGCAGCCATGACTTTGGTCTCCTCTTTCAAGTTAAACCAAAAATGCAGAAAGCAGAATTGTAGAAATCCAATGTTTCTGTTGGATAAGTATATAAACTTGCTTACAATATTTTTAAAGAAACGCTAGATTTTATTACACTATAGTTCTGGACTTGCTGTGGTCTTTTGGGCTAACAGTAAAGGACAAAAATAGACAAATTAAAGAGCTAGTCGAAAATATTTTGGCAGGAGGTCCTTGCACAGGACACTAGGGACTTAAAGCGAGAATTTGATGTTTTCTTCAGACTCGTAATGTCTTTTTTTTTGTTAGCAGCTGAAAATCTGGTTAGTTGTCTCCAGAGCAGTTCTCCTAGAGCACATTTACAGAAACACCAATGAGCTAATAACAGCTGGGAAATAATATCCTGGCACCCACATTTTATCTCAGGACTGCAGCAGGTGGCAGTCACTGTTGTGCCATAATTTTCTTCTATTTTCTAGAAAAGATTTCTCCAGCAATCTGTGCAGAATTCAACTTTAGCATCAGTAGTTCTGAGCAGCAATTCATTTTTCTCCGTCCACTGCTATTACCAAGATATTTCCTATAGACTCAAAAATGCATCTTGCATTAATGTTCATTCTAAACCACTTCAGGCATCTTATTTGTCCACATTTTCCTCATCTTCAGCATCTGGTTGAAATGCAAGAGAAAGCCTGGGCAAAGAACTACAAACACCTCCAAAATTTTTCTCTAAATTTTAGTTACTTTAACAAAAAGAATGGCTACAACTTTTTTCAAAGTACCATTTTTCTGCCTTCGTTTGTTTCCATGTTGCTTACAGCCTCTCTTTGGGTACTTTTGTTGATTTTTGTCACCTTAGTTGGGGATGTTTAGAGCTGCTGAAACCTTGCAGGAAAGGCTTACGTAACCGTGGTTGACTCTTTACAGCTTGGTGAAGGAAGCATAAATAGTTCTTACTTGTGAGATTCTGTTTTTCCATTCCACCACTTCAGTGGACAAACTTTCTTGTTGTGACACACTTGATAGATGTTGCAAGAGATTAGATGAGGCTCATGGAGGTTAGGGCTACCAGAAGCAACTGCCGAGCATATGTGAGCATATCAAATGAAAGACCATGGTGTACTCGCACAGTTTGCTGGAATCTACTTCTACCCTGCATGGGTTATTTTCAGAGACAAGGGGAAGTGTGTTCCAGTACATAAATTCTTTAAAACTAAATTTAATATCCAGAAATTTCTTTTCTGCATTTTGAAATTAGCCAGCAAACTTTCTGTCTTACTAACTAGGCCAGTACTTTTCTAAATGGCATCAGTTTAGAAATGGCATTCACTTTCAAATTTACTTATGGAGAATTACCTAGTGCAACTGCTCCAGTACTTTAGGTCCCTGTTCACTATATTTTCTTTCAAGTTATTTTGATAAATGGACATACTGACATTTCCTAACCACAGTAGATGATTTTACAGAACATCTTTGAGGTACAGACCAACAATTTTCACATATGGTACAGTTCAAGTGAAAAACACTGCATATAATTCATTTATCCTTTGGAGAACACAACTTAGTGGAACTCTGGGTTACAAAAGTACAATGTTATATGGAAAAACAAGTTACTAGCCCAACTTATACCTATCCCACTGTGGTAAAACACATCCTTCAAACAAGAAAAAAAACCTCATGGATTTAGGATTACTGACAAAAGCCAGTGATAATGACTTCCATGTATTTATTTTTTCCCTCTAAATCTCAAGACAATTTTAAAACTGTATTGCTGCTTTCTTCTAGGTACTGTAGTCCTAAGGGAAACGTTAATAATATAATTGAAAAAGTAAATAAATAATTAGAAAGGTGAAATGTACCCTCCACCAACATACACTCATTTTTATGCCTTTCTTCCTGCTTTAAGTCAATTTTTCATCATACTGACTAAATTCACTTGAGTCCATATTTCACTCAGATACCTTTAGAGCATCTCTCTCTTTTCTCCTCTCTCCCAAAATTCGGTTTGTCACTATAATGTTTGTCACAGATCTTTATTTTTAAAAACCACCATTTGGCCTCATTTACTCTAGTAATATGCCCAGACAGAATCATACTAATATTTTAATAATTATTAATAAATTAATTGTATTGTCATACTATAATTGCTGATAATCCACTTTAACTTGTCTGACAAAGAACTGCTGTAATGAAATGGTGACTAGGAATGAGGGTTTATGACATGGCATAGTCACTAATTTGCCTAGAAGAAATTACATTGGAGGGTATCTTGTGTCATTCCCATTTCATTTGAGATAACCATGATGGTTTTGTTAACACAAGACCTTAGGCTCCTTAAATAGTTACTGGTCCATTACATTTGGAAGCACTTCCTAAATAGGGTATGAAATCATATATCCATTTTTTCACAGAGACACTGATGAGGAGCAAACAATGACAGCTGAAATTAACGTTACTCAACATTTAAATTTAGCTGAGGAATTTCCATCCTAAATTCAGAAAATATCTTCTTAAACAGTGAAATATATTGAAGATGCATATTATACATGAAGTATTTTATTATTAACCTTGTCTAACATCTAGTAAACACTTCTGAAAAGCTCTTTTGGTCTTTACTTCATTGATTTTAATGGAAACCAGAGACCTATTCTATAAAGTACATATAGAAGGCCATATACCACAATGCAAGTAATTTGGCATACATCCATAAGTCTTGAAAGGAGAGGCACTTAGAAGTGTGAATGTGAATTGCTTTGCAATCTGCAGTGTGGTAATATAGCTGTCAACCATATTTCATGTTGTGCAGGACTATGGATAGAAAGCACCTCTGAAAGACAAGATTTTTAACTAGCAGAGACTCAATGACTGACATCCAAATACTTTTTTTTTCTACTGGGATCTAAAAAGAAATGCAGTAAAGACTACCTTTCATAGGATGTGAGGAACTTACCTAAAATGTGGTTGAAATATGAAAAACCCTTCTATACAGTGTGCATACAATATTAAAGAAAAAGAAGATCAATGTACTTGCATACAGCCAGAAATGTGAAAGTTGGTGGTTTTGGAATGGAGGGTCTGTGACTCCCTAAAAGGTTTCAATTCCTTCTGAATTTGCACCCTTGAGTTTTCTTTGGGTTATGGGGTGAAAAAATTTATACTCAAAACAATACTTATCAAGCTACCAAGATGTTCCTTTCTTCAAGATGAAATCATTAAAAACCACCAAGTCTTGGCAGCATTTCTACCTGAAATTATCTGTTCTATATTCTCTGGCTATTTAGCTTCACTGAAAAGTTGAAAAATTTTCGCCCATCTGAGTTCTAGTTTTGTACCAGATCATGAACACATGAAAACCTCTTCTTGCTTCTGCTTTCATTATGAAAGTTTCCCCACTATTTATACATGTCCATCTAAATCAGACAGTAGTGCTAAATTAATGCCTTACGGTAATCTGTAATGTGTTAATTCATCTGTAATGCATCTACAGTCATCTAAAAAAGGACAAATTTGACTTCTGTAGCAAAATAACATCATTTATGTTAAAATCTTTATTTTCTTGCATAACTGGTTATCTCACTTTCAACTATTCTTTGATGTGTTATGTGCTCTAGCAAGCCATCAGATTTCTCTATGGTGTAGTTTCTTCCTATTCTGTAATATCAGGATATTACAGAATTTACAGAATTTACTTACCTCTGTAAAGATGCTTAGACAATTCAGAATTAATTACTTAAATACAATTATTACTTTAACATTCTAACCACTGTATGAGCCATATATAAGAAAAAGGGCCTTCACTGAACAGGCATTTTAAAATGAAAGAGGTTTTAAGCATTCAGATTCCAGAATGAGGGGAGGGTTTGAGTTATATACCCAGAAATATTGCATTGAATGCAATATTGCTGTGTAGATGGAATTCATCGTTCAAAAAACCTCTTCACCTCTAGAAACCTTAGAAGCTAATAACCAGTTCAAATTAGTTCAATTCAGGATGTAATCCAAATAACTTTCCTCAAGAAATGATAAAGAAAATAGTCCTGCATGTTTGGTGTCCTATAGCTTCTACCACACACTTGGTACATGTTTTATGTATCTCCCTGCTTTTCAGAAATCAATTATAATTAAAAAAAAAAAAAAAGAAAGTTTTAAATTGTTAAGAAGGAAACCAATGCATTTGATAGTGGATAAAGCCAGGGTCAGTGTCTGATTTGCTGGCGCTTTCCCAGGCACGAGACATGTTTTCCCCTGGGGTCATCAGGTCCAGGCAAGCTGCATTCTTTCTGCCAGGCACTTTGTAATGTGCAATGAACAGTGTCATTTATTTTCATTTCCTCATACTTAATTGCATGCTTCTTGCTTCCAATATTAAGTCAGAAGGCAGGTGGTAGAAGCAGTAAACTAAACTACTCCTAGCTGTCGGAGTTACGGACCATGCTACTCTCCTTTTGAAACAACCCGATTGTTTACCATTCAGCAGAAACTGCTGAACTGAAAAAACACTTGCTTCCATTGCACATTCAATAGAGATTTTTTTCTTTTATTCTGAAAAAACGGAAACCAAAAAATGCTTAGCAAACACAAGCTACTTAAATTTATCAACAATTTATCACAGTAGTAGGAAGAAATAGGTAAAGTTACTGTTTTTTGTAAATGTACAAAATTATATTTAAGGTGTAGATGGATGCCTGCTTTAGCCAAGTAACGCATCAGTAATGATACTTCTGGAATTAATGAATTCAGTAGCTAGTTAAAAATGTAATGATCATGCCTGAATATAGAAATAAGACATTTTTTAGGTATGTAAAATTTACGGTTATTGTATTTGAAATTAAATTATTTCATTCATTGCAGAAGCTAGCATTTATTTAATTTTCACCTCTTATAATTAACAAAATCAAGTTTTATCAAAGACCTCCTTAAAGAACTTACTTAACTTCCCTTCATGATGCACCTGGACGTTATTTCTGATGCATTTTACAGATGGGAATGTCACCTATACAGACAAGTCAGATTTATTAGCATATTTATGTCACTTATTGCATTCATAAGTAGCACTTTATAAGGTACAAGAACTTTTACAAGTAATAGCTTTTGCTACAGATTTGTGTTATTGTTGAAATATTTTGCTGAAACAGATACTGAAATCACTCCATATTGCTGTTAAAAAGGACAAAGGGGAAAAACTAGAGTAACAATAAATATATTCACAAGGCTTTAAAATTACTATATTGTTTTTTCAATATTTATATTTCTTTTATTGATTATATTATTATATTTATTATATTCATAATCCTTTTAAAAAGTAGCACTCCAGTGATTTCTAATTCTACACAAGTGTTTTTATAAGAGGTGCCAGCTATTCCTTCTGAAATTATCTAATAATGTTAAGTCATAAATACAGCATTTCTACAAATACTTGCTTATTTGCATAATAATACAAGTGTTAGTAACATAACCAGCAAAAATTCATTATATCAGAACATGCTCTCCATTTTAGTTTGTAAGTTTTCTATGTACATGTCCTTCTACGCTAATTAATAACTCTAATAGTATACAATTTCCTGTTTATCATAAACATAGTGCTGTTCACTTTCTGTAATACCCTACTAAAAGATTACTGATGCTGCTATCACAGGATAACATATTTCAGCTGCAAGCAATACACAGGCAAGTTCAGGCTCAATCCTGCTAAATTTTTCAGGCAAAATTCTACATGGGAGACTTTACACCTTGGCACTACACCCTCTTGAAGTCAGCGGAGCTCTGAGCTAACGAAGGGCTGCCTTGCTTGCCCAATAAAATAGAATTGTGGAGCTTCATATCAGGAGGATATGAGATATTTAGAAACAGCAGCAACATCACAGCAGGCATATTTTATTAAACCAAAATCCACTCCTAATCTTTTGTGTCTGAAAAAAAGATATAAGCAGGTGGGCAAAAATTAAGTTACATTTTTAACTTTCCCATTACCAGGAAATCTTGACTGAATTTGTTTATTTTCATAAAAAATGTTTTTCTTCATAAAATCCTATGGTTCATCCAGACTATCCTAAACAAACTGAAGATCCAATTATTAAGAAATGAGTTGGCAAAAGTTTAATATTTTGAAAGCTACTGAACTGTCTAAAACATAAAATTTTGATTTTCTTGTATGCCATAGTTTTTAATATAGTTAATTTTATTTCTTTTCAGTGAAAATCAGGTTTGCAGGCATAGGTTCTACAGGTACTCAGGAACCTCACTAGATTTCAAATCATCCATATAGTCCCATGAAAATCAATGGAAGTTAAACATCTTCTGAAAATCCTAATCAGTCTTTTTTCTTTCCATTCTTTAGCATTAAAATCTCATAGGAAATATGATCTTTAAAGCCAGAGTTTTGACCTCATTAAAATACCTATTTCCCAAGTGGCAAGCTAATTTATTCTGCCTTACAATCAGTGGTGAAGGACCAAGAAAACTTGAGGTGGAGTGAGCAATTTGGAGTTGACCACCACTTTCCTATCCAATTGGAAGAACTCAGGGTGATCCCCTTTTTGCCCCTGACCTAGGCACCTGAAATTAGGAGAGATGCATCAGACCTTACAGACTAAAAATAAGTTCTTTTGGATGTATCTTTGAAAAATGGAAGACCTTTTCCACATCATTCTGACCAAAGTTTTTTGTTCCACCTCCCAGCCCCTCTCTTGTGATCTGTACTTTAAGATAAATTAAAGACATACCCTGAAAAAAAATTGGGGAATTCCAATTGAATGCAAGGAAAGCTTTTAAATTCTGAAGAATAAAGGGTTTACAATGTTCCTCTGCCCTCAGGATTCTCTATTGCCAAGTTCTTGGTAGCAGTACTTTTTAATCATTTTGCATTATTGAAGTCCACCCACATAATGAAGAATGAGCATAAGGAGCAATTTCAGTTTTTCCCTACTCCAGTAATGCACTATATAATAACTTTCTGAATATAAAAACATTCCTTTTTTGGTGGGGGAGGGGGGTAGAGGGAGAGTGGAGGAGAGGGGACTGGAGAATCTACCACTTAATAGAATTCCTGTCATCCAGCTTAGCTAGCAAAATTTCTTAACAAGTCCTGGGGAGACCTAGGCACACGAAAGAAATGACATAGGAAAGCCAGTGCACTCAGGTGAAACTGGAAATATCAAAGTGAAGGGACTATTAAAAGTCTTTATTTTATACAAGTATATTACATTTATCATGCATAGGAGAACAGGCTTCCGGCCACCAAAGAGTCACAAGACACAGTCTTACTTTAAGCACCGTTTTCATAATCCAAAGGGGAACGAGTCTTTCCTTACACCTCACACAGGCTTTCCTCCCAAAGACAGCCAGATGCAGAAGTATTTTCCAGCTCCTGTCCTGCCGAAAATTTCATTAGGAGAGACAGAGAAAGTAAGATGGTAGCAAGACGAGTGATGTGGATAATAGCCTGCAGCAGGAGACACCCAGGATCCATCATTTGATTAAAAAATAAAACAGTAAACTTTTCAAAATTAAATGCCTTATACATATAAAACGCCTTATATATATATAAAAGACAACTAAGTCTCCCTTTACTTTAGCAGTCCCTTATCCTTGCATACTCAGTAAACCATTAGTTGGGAAGTTTCTGAAGTGGGAATGCTGGAAGGCAAAATTTCCACACATATAATTGATAGACCACTAACAGCTACTAGTTAAGTTATATAGGTTAGTTGGGGAAAAGAATGCTTACTTTGAGAATTCCAGTAGGGCTTTAATGTAAAAGACCATGCTGCTCTGCATGGTTAATGCATGTTTAATGTATTTGCTATCCAAAAAAGACGTCTCTGTACTGCAGACATTGATAACTCAGGATTAAAATGCTCCTGGCCTTATCCTGTGTGGTTACTGTGCTGCAAAGAGAGAGAAAGGACAGCAACACACACGGACCTCTTTTGGGGGAAAAAAGGCCAACTTTATTGTACGGACAGCCCGTATTTAAAGTGTGTTACATGCAGCTAGGACAGGACAGTAGTTCATTGGACAATTGGGAAAAACATCCTTGGGACAGTACCTCAGGATGTATCCCATGGGAAAGACACCAGGTGTTAATTTTTATTATGAATTCCACTCTGTTTTTCACCATGTTATGGACCTGAGAGTCAGGAGAAATCAGGCCTGAAAAGAATTTCCAAGCTGTAATTCCCTAGCTCTCTAAATGTGTGTGTCCACAATCCTGCAGCTGATCTGGGGTATTTTGAAATTAGGCAAGATAAGTACTCACAGTACTAAGCATAAAAATCTGCCTGTAGACTCCAGCCTGACATATTTTTGGAAATTAAGGATCTTTCCCAAAGGACTGCACTGTTTGTATTTTTAAAGTCAGTCAAAAGCGTTGATTTTTGCAGACTCAAGACCAAAGTCCTCACTGAAAAAATCATACCATTTAGAAAAATTATGATCCTCCAAAGATATATTTATTGGACTTCAGCCAAGAAGACTGCTGAATATAATTACAGCACTAGCAGTGACATGTTGGCCCAGCTGCAACACAGAGTGCTTTGGGCTAATAGAACCAAACCATAAAAAAAAAAATCAAAAGTGCAAAATCCACTTCCTTATACCTTTGTGGGATACACCCCTTTTTTGGCTGCCATTGTGCTACCGCATTTGGAAGCATCCAGAAGTGTTTGAGGGCTGACTGTAACTAAAAGTATCTCAAACTTTAAAAGAGACATCTAGTATTTAGATGAATATTAAATACATTTCCTGTTGCCATTTAAAGAACATTCAGTGTGTAGTCTTGCAGATCACTCATTCAGAGGTCATGTCTATGTATCTACAAATTTCTAAACTGCAGTGTTTGTTTTTCGTCTACCCAGATGAACACCCCAAAAAATACCACTTACCCTTTGACATGATAAATGACTCTGTGGGGATTTTATTGCTGAGATGCAAAACTCTGGAGAGTCATGCAATCATGCAATCTAATTAGTCTTTTAGACAGTGAAACATCTTTCAGGGGAGAGACACTTTCCAAATAATATTATCAGGATTGTCTTTTCCCTACCTCTCCCCTAAATTGTCTCCATAGACATAGATGTGCAGAAATACACTGGCATATACTATCCAAATAGCTGTCCTGGATCAGATCATTTCTGCTTAGACAGACCATTATTTTTTGCTGAATTTCATTTAGAAAGGCTTTTTGAGTCGTAGACAGAATCTTTACAGAGTGCACATTGAGGAGTACATGTTGAAAATGAAGAGAAAAATATTTGTAAGTTCTGTCATTCCCTATACTCCATTTCAATTTCATTTTTTATGAAGGCATCTGAAAACAGTGGAGAATCTAGTTTGAACCTTTATCTTTATTTCAGTTTTCTCATGTCAAATTATAAAAGGCAGATCCCAATTCTTTGGGTACTGCAATTTAATTTACCTCCAAAGATGCATTTTTTTTCCTACTTTTTGTTGTATAGCTACTCAGCTGAAATTGCTCAGTCATAATGAAAACACACTTACTGCATTCCAAATGCTTGCACGAGTATGCATTTGGGAAACAGTTTCCTTTTATTTAAAGTTATCTGCAAGGAAAAATACTGGTAAAATCTACCATTCTTGAGAGAGTATTCAGAAAAAGTTAAGCAGTTTTTAAAAAATATATATTCCAGGTGACTATTCTATTGACCTCTAATTTGAGTAACTCTAGTGTAATGCTGATGTCTAATTTTTCCATCATTTCTGCTCAGGATTTTCCCCTCCCCTCTTATGGAGGCTTACAAGAGCACCATGCAGTTTCACAAGAGGGCTGGATATGTTAACTCATCCTTAAATTTCTTACCCTTGCTCCTACCAAATGGATTGCAAATTAGATAAAGTAACTACTTTTTTAATATTATGATACAGAACACATTACAAGCCATTCACTCATTAGAAAAGAGTATGACTTTCTTGAGCTGCATTGTAAGAGCCAAATGTTTACAAAACTACAAAATAACGTGTTTATTCTGTTTGAGGTACTTAATTCTTAAATTTTCTCATTCATTCATGCCTAACAGAAAAACTAGCTTATTGCAAACTCAGTCAGAAGAAACAATTGAAAAATAATTACACTGTAGCAAAGGCCTAAAATTCTTAAATATTGATGAACCTTCCAAAAAGTTACAATGAATTTCTCAATTTTCTTTTTTCTTTACCCCCTCTAAACCCTTTCTTCAGAATTGCAAGTTCTTTTATAGCAAAATATGTCTGCTGAATGGAAGCAACCACTTATTCCCTTTCAACACCTTTGCAAGCTAAATTATACTGAGGGTAAGTACACTTATTAAAACACATCTATTGAACAAAATTTGGATGAAGTATTTTTTGGTAATCTTTAAGGTTACATAACTACAAAAGATAATGTTAGCAAATGAAACATACACTTGGCTAATTAACGCACGCAATTAAAATATGCAATTGTTTTTTCATTCCCATTTAGGTATCTATTCAAAAAAGCACTTAAGAATATCCTGCTCTTTAATGTGCCTACTGTACTCCTCTAGGCATATGAGCATCCAAATATTTAAGGATGCACTTAGGCATGTATTTAAGAGGTCTGCTGAAACCAGATGTTAGTCTAGAAAAGCATGCAAAGGAGGGCACTCATTCCCCTTAGACTGAAGAATCTATTAAAAATGCTTCTGAATCAAAAAGAAGCAGAGTGAAACAGAGTAAATGTTCATCCCAACTGAAAGGAAAAGCAGGAAATGCTCTCAGAGGCTAACAAAACCTGCTGTTTCTATCACAGAGTCCAAAGAAGTAAAACAAAGTAAGGAGTAAATACAGAAATTTACAACACTTGCTGCAAAACCCTCTTCAGAGTTTCTTGAAATCAGTGATTAAGATCTCCCTAAGTGAAGAGGACAGAAAAAGCTGTCATTACACTAGGTGGTATCACAACTAACTTCTACATAATTAAAGCCTTTTTTCATATTCACTTTGTTACTTAGAAGATTGTCTGCTTAGTAAACTCATAATGCAGTATAGACTGTTTGTTCATAGTTTTGCTTTTTTCACTACCACAACACCATAGCAACCTAAACACCAAGTATTTATGTTCTTTCTCAAACACTGCAAGTTATTTTATGAAAAATTTTATGCAAATTGGGCAATATGTTGACTCATTCTGTTTGTCTCTCTTATATGTATCTCTAAGGCATCTATCACCATGGTGCCTAAATGCTGTGGTACCATAGTATTTGCCAGATTTCTTGCATCATAAAAGTGGTATCATCATTTTTGCCCACTTCTGTATAGCCTTTTTATATAAACTCTAAGGAGTATCAGCTAGGACAGAACAGTCATGGATTAAACGCAGAGATGATTTCTGCTGTAATAAACAGAAATCAGTAGTAAAACTAATCATCCTTATTGTTTCCTTCAGTCTTCATTTACTCAGAAAATACAGTCACTGCTAGTAGAAGGTGCTCTTTTGATGAAGGCTTCTCTGATTTCAAAAATCCTGGACTCTACTTAAAATCACTTGCATTCCACCTCCAAACCAGCTCTTATAACCCACAGCTGCCCACAAAACACTGCACTGTCCTAACACTTTTTTGAAGTACATAATTCAACTTATTTCCCTCCTTAGAACTCATTCAGAGTGCATCATCCTCTAAAACATACAGCAATCATTTTCGCTCCAGACCAATGTCATCCTACAAAGAAGTTGTGTTATTTTGAGACCCAACCTGTGTAAACAATCCTGCAGACCTTCCATGTTACTACAAAACAGATGACGGATGAGAAACAGTGACAGTTGTAAAGATACACCTTCTGCTGATGGTAAAAGTTAAGACCTCTTTTTCCCCTCCTCCTCCTTTAATAGCAGTCACATGGAGAACACAGGAAACTGCAAATAAACTTTATATTTGAAAAAAACTAACATGGGCCAAAACATTGTGATGGTGTATTTGGCTCAACTTAAAATAGAATGATTTTTCTCCCAAAATATTAAATGGAAAAAATATAACAAGGAAGAAGTGAAATGGAAAATTGCTAAAGCTGGAGAACATTACACAGAAAAAAAAAGCAGCATTTTTTCTAACAGCTCTGAGATTACATGAGAAAGAGAGAAAGGATGTGGAGGAGGGGGAGAGAGAGGGAGAGGTAAGACAAGGGAACATGACGCAGACTGAAAACAAAATAAAAATAATTATTATGGAAAGAATAAAGAAATTAAGAGAGAGCATAAAATCAACAGAGGCACATTCAAGACCTTAAATATTCTGCAGAGTAGGTTTTCCATAAAAAACTTAAATGTTATTGGACTGCTCGTCATTTATAAAACTGGATTTTTTGTACTTCATCATGCCATGGGCCAGACTGCTTCCAGTTCTCTTACCTACAGCATGTTTTACTCTGTGGAGTTTATCTTACTCTCTGCAATTCTACATCATAGTTAAGATATAATTCTTAGCCAGTGTTTTAATTTAAAACCTTTTTTTAAACCATTGATAAGATAGGGTTATTATTGGAAGGCATGTGCCTCCAAACAGAAAAATGTCTCACTTTTTAGTTGTTCTCAAGAATGGCAACAAAGTTTGACAGCTGACATTTGGGGAAGCAAAAAGAGCTTGAAATACTACATTAATATAGTGTATTTTTTCTTTCTTAATGCAACATATACAGGGACATTGTAAAAATAAAATACCCTCCTCTAAATTTAATATCCAGATTCTTCATTGATAATGACGCTTTAGCACCAATGAAATGTACTGTATTTTTAGCACATCTAAACTCATATGAAAGTGATGATTTATATATATATACAGCACCTTACATCTTCAAAGAGTTTGTAAATAGCAACATCTTCATTCTCATCCTATTTCACTAATGCAAAATGTAAGACTTGGCATCAGAAATACGTAAAACAAGAAAATTTAGATTTTTAAAGTACAACTGATATTAGAGAGATCTAAAATTTCCACTGATATATGAGAAACTTTGCCTAGATAAAAACTAGGTCTCTGTAAATTTCCACTCTGTGGAGGTGGGCACAGGCATGAAACGTGTTCCTTTGCAGAAAATAAGTGATCATCACCATTTTTTTCACTATTACAAAATTTTTTGTTGACTGAATGTTCACAACCTCTGCCTCCCAAGGCATCAAATAATATCACTGATCAGACATAAATGAATCAGTCAAACCTGTTCAGCTCATAACCAACCCTTTTTCTATGTTCTAGAAATGAGTGGTTGTATTTCTGTATAGCCTGTGGCTATACATATAGCCATATAGCTAAGGCATAGCTTAAAATCCTGCCACATCATATAGGTTTATATGACTGCATAGGCTGTATTTCAATACATTTTTGAAATTACTTAATTTGATGTATCTTCTTGCAGCTGGCCTACTGAATTTCAAGATTGCTAGCACAGCCAGTTGCTATGAGAGTTCAACCCTTTTGTACAAATGCCTGAAAACACTGTGACTGCTGTTAAATTCCTGGACAGATTAAATGAAGCTCACCTCCCTCTAGATCTGAAACCTCTTCAAGCTGCTTTTTTAAAGCCACATAACAAGTGTTTTGTCCTTACATTACCGTTCCACTTTTTCTTCCCTGTCTTAAAGGAATTTTCATTCTTTTAGTTCTCATGGGAAATTGTGTTAAAATTCAGGAACCTGACCTTAGGTTGCATTGAATATTCCCATTGACTTTAGGCCATAAAAAAGGAAAACTGTGAAAAAGAGTTATATTCTGTCAGGAAGAATATGGCTCCAAATGCTGGAATCATCCTGACAGCTCTATTTCAGAAGTTAGCCAAGGAGAAAAAAGGGGCCAGACATCTTTAAAATTACACATACCTCACACACATGTATACACATACAAAGCATAAAGGAGAAGAGAAAAGAAAACCTGGAAAGAAACCCTGCCAATTTATCAAGTGGCAGACGAATTATCCCCAATACTTTCATAGAAGCAGCAGCCACCTCATTTTAAGGTGAAATTTTATTTCAATCTCAGCTGCAGCATAATCTCAGATCCATACATCCACATTTCCTTCCTTCCCCCTCGTTTCCCCTCACAGTCCCCCTGATCCCTTCCCAACTGCCTTTCAACATGCTGAGTAACTGAGGCATCACTTCCTCTCCAGTACCACAGGTTTCAAGGGTCTGTCTAGGTAGGAATTGCAGGAAGAAGAACTGGATTGATAAAAAAAAAAAAAGTAAAAAATTTATTTTTGAAAATGAATTTTCATCCCAGTTGAGGCTTATGAACTGTACATACTTTTTGATAATTTTTTTATGTGTTTCAGAGTATTTTCAATATTCTCCCCACCAAAGAACATTATAGAGAAAACGAATGGAGTTATATGGAAAAAAATTGCAAAACTGGATCTATGCGGGGTGTCTAGCTCTTACTATTGTTTCCACTCAATATCTACTGTTTATTTTTCCTGCATGATGGCTCTGCTTCAAGCTCTCTGGAAATTACACTACACAGACAGTCCCTGGGGGAAAAAAAAAAAAAAAGCATTGGAATTTTCCAGTGTTTGGTCTTCCCTAATACCAGAAGCACATTTCACCTCTGAGTTTAGCAAGCAGACTTTTAGGTGCTGCTTCATTATTGGCTTAAGCTACCCTAAGTATGGAGTGTGCCAAGAAGCAGGCCCACTCACTACCTTCCTCCCTCTCCTCGTCTCAGACTTAGGTAAATATTCCTCTTGTTTCATCATCAGTTCTCATGCTGCCTCAGAGTCAGCCAAACCAAAAATACCAAAATGATCCACCTGAGATCTGAGCCACACACTAATTTTCAGATGGTTCCTGACACAGCTGACCTTGAAGCCTTGAAGCTCATTCTCCCTAGGGAGACAGCAGAATATGCAGCTGGAGCAGGAAGGAAAAGAGAGCTGTACCACCATCTTCAGCAGCAGTACAGATTTAAATTTGCTGAAGCTTACTGCAAAACTACAGCTTCTTTATGCAAGGAACAACTCCCAAAAGAACTAAACTGTACAAAAGAAAAAAGCAGACCTTGACCCTTGATTTTAGTGTTTAAGGAAGACAAGAAAATACAGATTCTCCTGAATCAGAAATGCCAGATGGCAGAGTCATATTTGAGTATGTTTCCAAAGCAGAACTAGTAATAACACCCTACACCTGGATGCTGTGCCTGCACTAACACCTGACTTACTAGCAATGCTAGTAATTATGGGAGCATATCCCTTAAGCTGTGTGTGAAAACATGTACCTCAACAAATTTCTTTCCAATAGGTTAAGGGAGAAATTGTCTGGCCTTTTTGGGTGTGCATGGAGAGCACTTTGAGAAGCTGCTGGAAGACACACAATAATACACATGGGCTGCAGTCCCAGCTTTCAGCAGTAGTGGTCCCATGAGACTGATTGTATTAACACTGCTGGTTTATACTTTTGATGACTAGTCAGCTCAAGTTTACTGCTCTCCAATGTTTGAGTTGGAATGTTAGGAAACTGCCTCTATTAAAATTTGAATAACCACCACAGCACATTCAAATATAAGAAATGCCTTTATACCACCTGAGACAGGCAAAAAGCTAGGGAAGCAAGGCAAACACAAACCTGGTCCAGCCTGATTCTGTCGCCTTGTGCCAGTGGGCTGGTTTGCTTCCGGGGCAGGAGGAAAGCAGTCAACTGCCCTTGTGCAATTCAACACCACAAGAATATCTTAGTTTGATGCAGAACTATCCAGAGAACCTGAAATGCAGAAATACTTCCAGTTTTAATAGCTGACAACAGAAACTCTACATATTCCATTTATATTTCTGCTATGATACTTCAGATGATCTTACCCTGGAACACTTGTGTCTGGTGACTAATTACATAAGAATTGTTCATTTTTGTCTTTACTATCCCAGAAGTATGTTCAAAAAGTTAGTCCTCTATCTGTGCCACACTTCTGAAAGAGAAAAACAAAAAGGCATAGAAGCCTGGGGATTTGATGAGTTTCTTCCAAGATATTTAATTGCTATTACAGCCAGAAATATGTAATACACTATAACATAATTTTCTTTTTGAGGGTAAAACTTGGATTAAATACTACCACAAATTCCACGTGATAGCAAAGTAATCTCAGGAGTTTTAAAAAACAGAACATGGTATGCTAGACTTCCACTGGTTATTTGTGGTTCACTTTATAAATTTTGGGCACAGAATCAAACTTTAACATTCTACATAGAAAACCAGAATCTTTCTGAAAGATCTTTTACAAATCAGCAAGACTGGAAACAATTTGATAGAAGACTTACTGTGCATGCTCTTTCAGCCATTTCACTAGAAACTTATTTTAGAATTCTCGGAGGTAGAGATAAACCACAGCTAAGAGACAGTTATTAAATCTTCTTTATACATTCTGTATGAAGTGTATTAAACTACAAAAAATACTATATTCAAATAAGGTTAAGGGTCTGACTTAAACCCACATAGACACAGAAATTCAGGAATATTGTGTCTTCCTACCCTTTACTCTCTTCTGTGTGACGAGGCATTGTAGCAAAAATGACTTGTGCTTAGACTCCTTAAACCTCTTTTTTATGGGAGTGGTTTAAGGAATTTCTTCGTAAAGGTACTTTCTCTTTAAAGGTACTTTCTATTTTAAGTTTATTTCAGTTTGTATCCTCTTTGTGGGTTGAATTCTGCCCTGGACAGTCTGGTTTGTTTGGGTTTTTTTTTGTTGTTGTTGATGTTTTGGGGGGGTTTTTTTGTTTTGTTTGTTTGATTTCTTTTTTATAATAATTTCATGTTAAAAAAAAATATTCTAGAAACACGGAAGTGAGAAAAGTGAAGCAAAAGTATGTATGTATTATTCTTGGCAACCAGATATTCCTACTTTTATTTTTTAACACATACCTTACAAATCACGCTCACAAGAGACAGGCAGGCAGATGTAGGACATGCATGACTCTCAGCAAGTGCAAGCACATGCTTCAGCTCTCTCCCTTCCCCCCATGCAGTTCCACTTATACATATGTAAATACCTATATTTCTCCAGTGAACTAAATAGGAACCTTGCAGTTGACACTGCGAGACTTTGTACCACAAAATGACTTGGGGCCTTCTTCCACGATGGACTTTTTCCCTTTTTCCTGAATACAGCAATGACCAGTGGAGGTCACACTTTATTCAAAAGAAAGTAAGATGCTTGCAGATCCTCCTTCCAGGGGGCTGTCAGCCTTGAAACCACCTCCTACACTTTGGTACAGTAGTTTGGGTCTGCTGACCTCTTGGGCAAATTGCAAAGTTTGTCTTCTCAAGATAACTTCAAAGCAGGGAAATTCTACTGTGAGGAGGGGGAGGGGTATCTTAGGAGGATGGCGGGGTTTTTTTTCCTATAGTCTACGACTGTGAACAAGTCTGAGGCTCTTTTCATTCTCTTTTTTAAAAATTATTCTTTGTTTTTACTTATTGTCAGTATACTATGCAGTCAGGCAACTGTCTCCACACAGCTATTATAAATCTGTAATATACGTATTCAACAAATTGTTAGAAACTTGATAATTTCAAATGTGGTCTGGGAGTATCTCTCCATATGTTTCATAGCATCTGATAAATATGGATATTGAACTCTGTTATACTTACACGTGCTGCTGAAGAGTCCATTTTTAAAGATGAACAGCCAACACAGACTATGGTACTCCTGCCAACTGCTAAAAAAATAGGAAATGGCCATTCCAATAAGAAAACAGTGTTGATTACATTCTGGTAACCAGAGTAAAGGGAGATGATTTGGAGGACACCCACAAACATTAATCTTTGCAGTCTGACTGTGATAAAAGAAAACCATTCAAAATCCTCAAATAATCTCAACAAAATTGTGTAAGACTATAAAATAATACCAGTGATGTAGATTTATCTTAAGATACCATAGAACAAGACACAGGGGATTGAGAGAAATTCCTTAAACAGATAATACTTGACAATAGTAGACAATCTCTGTTAAAGAGTAGGAGAAAAGGAAAGCAGTAGCCTTGACCCAGAAAAAGTATTTCTGCCTTATACAGCATAAAAGATAGACATTCAAGAAAAGCTCATCCATGAGAAATGGTGATCTCCTATTGCTGCCAAGGTCAGTCAGACCCGTAGTAATATGTTCTGTGAATGCTGACTTCATCACTTACAATTTTCCAAGGACTTCCTTAACATCCTTAGCTTTTTTATTTTTATTGTGGAACAAAGCTATGACAAGAAACTGTCAAACTAGAAAGCCCAGTAAAGGAAGACAGAGAGTTTTTATTAGACTTGAGTGACAGCTCCATTGAGTAAAAACCCCGTAAGTTATAAGGAAGGGGATCTGAAGTTCCTGGAGATCCACCAGAAAAATGCTAAAATCTCAGCAAGGAAGGATATTTTGTTCTCAAGACAGCAATCCCAACAGTTTATCATGCCTCTTAAAAACTGACTGCAGATGACTTGCGGATGGTATACCTGTATCACTCTATGAAGTGTGAATGGGATGGGATTTATTTGCTACAATAGGAAGCTCTAATGAAAACTCCCAACATACTTTTACTATACCTCAGTCACAACCTTTTGCACTTGAAATGCCCACTGTGCCCCTTGTGTGGTACTTTTCTAATGGCAATCATAAATCACTAAGGAAAAATAAATTCAAGCAAGTCGTTTTACTTTCTCTAGTTAAAAAATAAAATGAGATAATAGATAAACTGTAATACCTTCTAGCCCTATTTTTTTTTTTTACTCTGTGAACTTTACTATACTTATATGCACTCAGAGACAATAGAGTTTAGACCTTTCTCTCTATTAACATCTATAATTCTGAGCTTGAAGTACTAATTAAACTCATAAAAGAATGTACAAAGATTACTTTTTTACCCCACTACTCTGGGGTGGGACCCTCATGTTGAAACACCTACCTTGCCTGGAGATTAAAGAAACATCCCTCTCTTCATAGAGACCTTGTGAATATAAACAAAAATGAACATTTTCTCTAGCAAAAGACATCTGAAACAGAAGAGGTTTTAAGTAAGCCTGTAATGATCCTCTCATGTCAGGAGAAGTCATGCAGAGGCAATTCAGCTCTGTTTGCGGGTTTATCAAATAGGATAATGATGACACCACTGTTCTGAATTGAAAACTGATTAATCACCTGCTTGGTATCTTTCTTGCAGATGAGAATTCCCTGTTGAATGCTATGGATAAACTGGTGATACAGACTATTCCTTCCTCTGCTTGTGATCAGTCCTCTGTTCTGTCTTTTCCTTCTCCTGACTATTCAGCTGACATATTCATATGCACATTTGTAAAATACCTGCAAATACAGATGGGTATTTTTAATGGTATCAACCATTAATATAGATTCATTCTCAAGACATCTCTATATGATGCAGTCTCCAGATAATATTTATACAACTTATATGAATCCTCAATTTTTGGAGGAGAAACCAAAATGCCTTTAGACAGCTTTTTAAACTTCAAAATAAACTGCTGAAAACACAGCTTTCCTTTTTAAAAAAATCTAAGTTTCTGAAGTTCCAATACAGGCCTCCAGCACGCTTCAGAAAAAAAACAGCATGAAACCAAAAATTCCTGATCCCTTATACTTCTGGATGTTTCGTGATTGATTTAACAAGATAAGTGGAAGAGTGGAAAATTGGCAACCTTAGCAGTTGAGTATATCTTGCAATTGAGAACTAGCATATATCACACTGTGATGTATTATTGAGTCCTCCTGCATACCACGTGGACAATGTAGCTCATATAAAATCCTAGATAGGACAGAAAACACAGGAAGAGAATAAAAGGAACTTCATTTTTCCCCTTGTTTCTATGACCATAAGAAATAGCCCAGTAAAATGTTTTCTTTTGAGACCAGCCTACCTTCCCTTCCTGCAAGGCCACATTTAATATGGTAACTTGAATTGAACCAGCTGGCAGTGTCTTTGAAACATATGGGAATGGATCAAAGCTGCAAATATGCAAGGTGAGTTTTACATTTTTATATTTCTTTCATGGTAATTTAAGTTCTTGATTCTTTGAGATATTTTTGCTTAATTCCTACTGTGGGCAATGGCAGATGACTTGTAAGAACCTTTTCCAAGATGGAAAACACAGTTGAGCTTCAACCCATATGCCAATTCCTCCTCTAGTGTTAATCAGGCTGTGTATCATTTGTTTGGACTGAGGAGATATGGCAAAACTCAGGTTTTCTCTTTTCTTTGTAGCAAAGGGAAGTCAGAAGCTTTCTTTAACTTTTAGAAGTGATTTGTACTTCCTTATAGAGAACAATTTATTTTCATACAAGTGTAACAATTTGGGGCCCATCATTTTCCCCCACAAACAAATTAAACAGGACAGGAGCAATGGCTAAAATAATAAAATAGCTAGCTCTTTCATTACACATTTGATAACACTTTGACACACTATTAGGTAGCCTTACAAACTATTTAAATACTCTGAAATATATATTATACCTAGTAAGCTTTGATACCATACTGAAGATTTTTTTTTCACAATGATTTATCTTCACTTATAAATGCACACAGAGAATGTCAACACTTAAAATGAATACATTTCTTAAAGTATTTGAGTTAATTCTGATGAAACAACCAGATTAATTACATTGTTTAAAATATTCTGCAATCTTAATATCATTATTGTTTGCATCTTCCCAGATCCAAGTGTCATATCCAGTTTATGAACATGAAACAGGACATCCACACAAAAGCAACAGACCCTTCATCCTATTATTATTTAATTAACTACTATCTAGAAAATGATGGGCATTGACCTTTGTTATGAAAGGTAAACAGTCCTGTGAATTAGTTAGTAAATCAAAAATTTCAGCAGGAGGGATTTTCTCAGCAAAATCTCACTGGTCTCCTTTTAGCTTATCTGTACCTCCCGGCTACTAAAGTACAGCTCACAAAGCAAGAAGCTAAATGATTTCCCAATCCAACTCTTTTTAAAAATATGCAGGAGAAGACTTTTCTTTAAAGAAGAGCCAGCCTCATGAAGAGATTCCTGTGGTGCCTAGCCTATGTATAATAAATACTAAGCCATCATCACAGTCTCACATTTCCTTCTTTCTAGGAAAATCAAGAAGTCTGCTCTTTATAATAGATGATCAGATGTCTAGGGCTCCCAAATAAAACTAAGAGTGAGATTTAAATGTGGGAGATTTAAACAAAAAGATGTTGGACTATTCTTTTTTTAAACTAAAATACTTTCTTTCTCTTTGGCTGAGGACATGAGTTACGTCTGCTGATGGCTCCCTAACACACTAGACAGACTAGCTGTGTCAGACAGTAGAATACACAAGAAAATAACCTGTCATATCAGACCTAGTTACTTGCTTCATTTAATTCTGTTCATGTGACCACTGCAAAGACTGTGCATTCTCAAATGAGAATGTGCC
Source organism: Sturnus vulgaris (assembly GCF_052056855.1). NCBI lineage: Eukaryota > Metazoa > Chordata > Aves > Passeriformes > Sturnidae > Sturnus > Sturnus vulgaris. The sequence goes on along the minus strand of NC_142243.1, from coordinate 119,548,777 downwards.
AATTGCGGGACTGGTTCAGACCGAGGATCTGCCCTACCAGTATTCTGCCTCCAATGATGGCTCTAGATATGACAGCCCAAACTGAGGGCAAACGTGTACAATACTTCCATACTACCATTCCCTACCCCCCTGTCTCTACCTCCAGCTATTTTCAGCCCAGAGGAGTTACTGATCCATTTGTGGTTTGTCTATCGAATGACCATCTCAGGTCTCCAGTCTGCTGTGTGAACCTCTTGCATCCACAATGCTGTTTGGCAAGGAATGCCATACGAGTTCTCCATTGCACGGAGAGTATTTACACGGCACAGTCTAACTCCAGCAGATATATTTAAAAGAATAACTTTTTTAGTATTGGCAGATAAAGATCATGTTCCTCAAGGCATTTGTTCCTATTTATACGAGAAAGGCAATAACACTCTTCCCATATGCTGGTTAGCAACCTCTTTTAAGACTATTTTGGAGACATTCACTTGAATGTTGAATGGCTTTAAAAACTCAGTGCCCTTCTGAACAAATGTTCTTTCCTTTTAAGCTTCTAAAAACTGATTCATTCTTTTAAATCTGTTTCAACTTTTTTTTTCTGGAAAATGCACTTCCATGAGCTAAAGTGGCCAAATTTGATATACCATTAAATTGTGCTACAAAGGCCCTTGCTTTCTCAGTCCGTAGAGGCAAAACCTACAATATTAGGTTAATAACGGTATTAACCAATATTAGGTTAATAACAATTATTAGCAATTAACAACTACTAACAATTATTAACAGTTTCAGTTCTGGTCTCCACAAATGCATTATTCTGAAAACCCTAGAGAAAATGTTCCCTACAAAACAAAAGAATGTCCAACAGATTAATATATATAGCTCTTTAATTTTTACAAACTGTACAGATAACTGCCACAAATCTCAGGTGTTTTACCATCTTGATGATTAAATCATCTCTGTAAGTAGCAGCAAAAATTTTATAACTCTCGAGGTCTGCATCATTAAGTACTGAAAATAACTTGAAGTGCTGTGCAAAGCAAACGGTACAGTTGTAAACTCCTACAGACTCCAAGGAACCTGAATCCCTTCTTAAGGCAGTAATATTTCACATAAATAAAAAGCTAATTCTTTACTTTTTATTATCAGACATTCTAGTCATTCTGGTATTGACATCTCCAGCTCTGCATTAGCATTTCTGTACCTGTATACACTTGTATGTGCCTGCACACACTGGTTGCCTAGATCAACTCATCTCAAATTGCTATATCTCTACCACCTCTCTCCACAACAGGCTGAAAACCAATCCACTGTCCATGAATAACAAGCTTCTCAACAGCAGCTTTTCAATATGGAGCTCGCAATCTGTCTCTCATTCACTTTGTCAAATTATGGTCCACATATCAGCCATTTGCAGCAGTGATATATCTGTCAGGCGTCAAGTACATCTCTTGCAAAGGAAAGTCTTTTTTAGGATTTTTTAACTTTCAAAATGTCTAATCCCAAACATGCAAAATAATGAGTCAGATGCCAAAAAATCATGAGGTTTTGGATTTTTTTTGTGTTTTTTTTTTCTTAATATGTTAATGTCTTTTCCTTTGCTTCCTGGAGCTTTTTCTAGGTCATGTTTTCAAGCTTTTCTCCACGGCCAGAAGGGTTTCAAACATTATTAAAAAGAAAGCAACTGAGATCTTTTTGTAATTGCATGTTTAAGAAAAGTATTTATCGCCATCAAACTTAAATTCTGTTGAACTGACAATCAAGTATCTTCAGAGATGTTTTTGATCAAATAATCCTGAAATTGGAATATTGCTTCCAACCTGTTTTCTCTAGAGTTTCATTTGCATTACTTACGTATTTTTTTCAGATAATTAAGCTTTAATGAAAGCAGGTTGTTAGACATGGAAGGATGTCATGACTTAACACTATCTTGAAGGACTCTACAATATCAAAATATCTGAGGTGAAGATTATATATCTCTGTGTATACATACGTATGCCCTCACACAGTCATTTCTTCACCTGAAATTTGTGATTTGCTCCCCGTTAATACTGAATCCTCTTGAAACCTTTACAGTGGATTTTGTTTTGCAGTGATGAGAAGACAGTTTTGTGTGGCAACACGCATTACAAATATTTTTAGACTCTAACTGGTTTGTGATGGAAATGTTCATGAGTATTGATAAATGTAACCATTCCTGTTAATCATCATCATCTCAGCTAGTTTGTGTGGCACTCAGTAATTAGATTTTATTTAAAGAGGGAAAAGCATTCCTTTCTTTTCATAACACAATTCCTCTGTTGGACATTATCTAAGCCCAGCATAGTGTCCTTCCTGTATTCTTTCTCTTCCATCCTTTCTGCCCTGATTAAGACTACTGGAGACTCAGCAGGAAACCCAGTGGGATTGCTCTTGGTGTCTTGAAGTCACCTTTTCTTTCATTGTTTTTGCCTGTTAAACCTTGTTATGCTCATCAATCCCTTTCCCGCATCCCACTGGATTCCGAACTTTCCTTTGTCAGCACCCTTGTTTGCTGCTAATTGAGCTTCTCTTCATTTTCCCTACCCCACTCCCTTGCCCTTCCTTCCTCCCCTCTCAGTTAGGCCATCTTCTCAAATGTCCCTCCTTCATCCTGTGCCTGGTGTCACCCTGTGCGGTCAGACCTGAGCATCGTGATTAATGGGCAGACCCCAGATGAGGAGGTGTTTCACGGGTGCGCTTTACTTCCAACTTGTTTCCTGTTTTCTGGGACATGTTCATGGATCACAGCGTATTTGTGCCACCACAAACTCTGGGCGATAGCTTCCACTCTGCCGGGACTGGGGACGACGGGGTCTGCTGGCAGCTCGACCCACACCAGCCTCAGAGGGCTGCCAGGGCAGAGGGGTCGTCCGACGCCAACTCTGCCAAACGTCCGTGGAAACGAGTCCGAGGGTCTCACAGAATCACCTCAAGAGACCTGCCCGCGGCCACAGCGGCAGACTGGCCCGACCCACCCAATCCCAGGCAGCGGAGCGAGCCCCGCTCCCTGCCGCCTCCCCTGCGGCCGGGCCCGGCCCGGCCCGGCCCGGCTCTGCCTGCGGCCAGGCTCTGCCTGCGGCGCGGCCCGGCCCGGCCCCGCGGCGCACAGGGGGTGCCATAGTAACGGGCGGGGGCCGGGCGGTGCCGGGGGCCGGGCGGAGGGCGCTGCTGAGGGCGGGGACGGCGGCGGGATGGCGGGCGCGGGAGCGCCCCCTCTCCGCGGCTCCCGGCCCCGGCGGCCACAAATGGCTCTTCCCTCGCCGGCCCCTTTGTGTGAGGCACACTCGGAGCGGCGGCGGAGCGCGGTGCGTCCCCTACCGCCGCCAGCCCAACCCAACCCAACCCAGCCCGGCCGGGCCGGGCCCGGGCCGAGGCGAGCCGAGCCGAGCCGAGCGAGGCGAGAGAGCCGGACGGCTCGGGGTGGCCATTCCAGCGCCTCGGCGCCTCGCTCCCCCCGGGGGTGCGCGGGGGGCCCGGCTGCTGTCTCCACCTTCCCCCCCGTACCCCCCAAGGCCCTCGCTGTGGTGGGCGACCAAAATACACCTCCACCAAACCAAAGCAAATAAACAATAACAATATTAATAAAATAAAACAAAAAAATAGAAAAAAGAAGAAAAAAAAAAGGAAAGAAAGAAAGAAAGAAAGAACGGGAAAAGAACAGAGGGAGCGAGCGAGAGGGAGGGAGGGAGAAGCGAACCAACTCCGAGACTCCCATAAAGAGCGGCACGCACGGAGCGAGCGCCCCGGTGCCGATGCGTGGGGGAAACAATAAGTACTCGAAGTTACCTGCCCTGCCGTAGAAGAAGGAGGGTTCGTGGGTTCTCTCGCAGACATCTGCAGACCGGTGCTTTTTTGGAAGAGATTTTTTTTTTTCCTCTCCTCTCTCTCTCTTTACAAACCACAAACGGATGTGAGGCAGGGAAGGTGTTTGACTACTGAAGTCAGGCACCTCTTTTTTTATTCTTCTCAGTCTTGTGTGTCCCCCCTATTCCCTCACACACACACACACACACACTCACACCCCCCCTTTTTTTGCACCAACATTAACGACCAAAAGAAAAGGAAAGGAGTTTGCTTGATGTTTTAGTGAAATGGACGTAAGATTTTATTCACCACCTCCTCAGCCTGCAGCCGCTCCTGATACGCCTTGTTTGGGACCTTCCCCCTGCCTGGACCCCTACTATTGCAACAAGGTGACTCGTGTTTTGTGTCGTCCGAGGTGTTTTATCTGTGCTGTCGGTGTGTGCTGTTGTCGCGGCGCGTTGCATGAGCGGGCGCTGCGCTCTGGCGAGCCGCGCACCAAGTTCCCCGGCGAGGCGGAGGGAGGGCAGCGGCACTTGCCGGGGTTTGGGGTTTGGGGAGCGCAGTGCCGCCCGCCGCGGAGCGGTGCCGCCGGGACACACACCGGCTCCCCCCCAGGCACCCCAAATTAAACCCCCGGAGTAGCCTGGGGGCGGGCGGCTGGAGCGGGGGGGTGGGTGGGGGAGGCATTTTCCATAACATCTTTTCGGAGAAACGGCGTGGACGGGGATGTTGGTGCGGGGGACTTGAATTTCCAGGGCTCTTTTTAATGAGAAAGATCGCGCCCGCCACAAACCGGCAGAAACTCTGTCCGGCAGTTCATGTGTCAGAAAGCCGAAAACCACGTTTGTGTTTGTGTGTGACATAAGTGTGTGTGTACACACAGGCATACACACACACACACACACACACACTATACACATGGAGAGATGTGGATGTAAGTCTGCATAGTGTTGACAAGTCGGTTCAGAACATCGGCTCCACTCTGTCCCGGCTGTGCAACTGCCTTACCAATTGCTCTGTAACTTGATTAAACCTCTGCAGATAGGGTCAGTACCCGAGGAAAGCTAAGTTTTAGGTCCCCGAGCCCTGGGGAAGGAGGAATCGCAGAGGATACACGAGCTAGCCCAAAGCCTGAGTCCAGTTCCGAGAGTTTGGTGTTGAGATCCCGGAGCACTTTGCGTGACTTTTGCTGCCGAGAAAGGGGGCTGGGGTCCCTGCATTGTTACTGCCGCTGTAGCCTGAGCCAGCTGGTGCTTTATGTGTGAGCTGCACTTTCTCTGCTGTTACGGAATGGGCTTTGCACGTGAATAAAATGCTGGCCGTAGCAAATGATCGGAAAGTGCGAGTTACCCAGAGCACTCCTTCGAGCACAGCCCGGCCAAGGGGAGCAAGCCGGGAGAGAGCGATGTGTTCAAACCTGCGCGCTCGGGAGCCTGTTTGGAAGCCCGCCGTGGCAGCCCGTGGCGGGCTGCAGCAGCAGATGGCTTTTCGCAGCGCAAGCCGCGCCGTGCGCAGGCTCCGCGGGGCCGGCCGCGGGTGCGGAGGGCGGCGGGGCGCGGGGGCCGGCGGGGCGCTACCGTGGAGGAGCAGCCCCCGGCCCGGCCCGGCCCGGTCCCGCGCCCAGCTATTGTCGTGACGGTCTCACGTGTCATAGAGACGTTCCGAGCCGTCCCTTTCATCCCGGGCAGCTGCCTCCCTCGATTCAGAGATAAACAGCAAAATAGAGTGTGCTTGTGCTGGGGCGCGGAGGCTGCGGCGCCCGGGTGAAGCCCTCTCAGTTTTCAGGAAAGGTTTCCCACATGGTCGCATCTACCAATCACAACAGAAAGGACCAAATTCATCCTGGCTGCATTTCACATATACTCAATGGAGTTATAGAATCCAGGGATAAATCTGGCCCTTTGTGGTGGATGCCTCAGGATATTTCAAGAGAGATCCCAGAGGTATGACTGTTAGCGTTGTTTTAAGTGACTATTTTGCAGCATCTGGCAAACGTGCACTATATTTTGGAAGTTTGTGCCAGGAGTGAACTTGGTTCAGCAGGAAGAGTTCAAATGCGAAGGAGCATTTATGTGTTCATTAACTTTCTGTTAGTGCTCTGAGTAATCATGAGGCTACTGCTACTTTTCATCTCTGGTTTGCTGTTATTTTCTCTATTGTCAGATTTGTAAATTTGTAGCAGTGAAATGTTGCCATGTGAAAAACTTGGGCTGATATTAATGCCATAAGAACTAAAGTGTTTGAAGACCTGTTTGGCAGTGAAACTGGACAAACGTTATTAAACCTATCAATGATTTAAAGCTTCAGAAAGAAGGTAATGACTTGAATACACATTTCACTCATCATTCTTGAGATAGTGGGCCAGATTTAATTTAAAAGTTAAATGCTTTGGAAAATCAGGAATTACTTTAATATATTAAATCATTTTCCAATTAAGTTCCTTAAATAATTTTTGGTATGTTGCACTCCAAATCGAATAAATTAATTTGGAAAGTCGTTTTCAGAATTTCTTTACTAGCTGGTTAAAGCTTCTTTCAAGTCATGCCATGTATGAGGGAGCAAACTGTTCTTTTCAAATGCAAATGAGACGCTCATTCTGTAGACAAGTTGCAACTCTTCTATTTCACTTTGCCTGAACTGATAATGTGCTTAAAAGTGCACAGTCATAAGACATATGTTTTATGCTTGGAAAAGACTTACCAGGAATGTTTCAATATAAGATATCGAGTACAGAACAAATGTCTTTCTCGGATGTCTTTACCACTGACCATTGATAACATTAAATGGACAGAGTAGATTTTCCAGGCCCCTTGGAGGCATACATTTAGTGAAGATTTCATTTTTCACCCCCTCACTCTCTTCCTTTGCCCAGCATGATTAACATTGCTGTGAAAACTTATCTGACTTGTTCTAAACATGTCGTCATGTTACAGTATTGCTCTGTCACTCATTTTCAGGCTGTGTGTATTTAGGGAGTTTGAAGGGCGGGAGGCCTGCAGAATTTTCTGTTCAGTATGTTTGGTTGAGTGTTTGCTTTTAAACTCTCCCAGGAAAGAAGATGATGGCTGGAGTGTGATGGATCCTTTTTCTGGGTCAAAATGGTGGTTTTCATTAGGTGTTTACCTGCAAAACTCACTCAGAACTCATTCAAGATCCTCTGGGATCTTGTTTCTTGTAAAGTTAGTTAAAACCTGCTTTTGGCACCCATTAGTGGATTTGGCCCTATTTTTCATACCTAGGTTTTGGTGGTGTTTTTCCTTTTACAAATTTGCCAGACTTTGATTCTTTACATTTGAAGTCTGCTTGAGCTGATGGTAATTTAGAATGTATTCCACAAATACTTAGGCTTTTAAGTTTTCTAATTGTTCTGTTAGCACTAGTTTTTTCCCCGATCAGATGGTTGTTTGTAGCATACGAGTTCCCAGGCACATGCATGGGAGGTATTGACTGTGCATTTTTCTGTAGCCAGAGGAAAATAATGTAGATTCAAACAATCACCTCTTATCTTACAATTTTCAGTTGGCAGGCTTTGTTTCAGAAGACTGCTTAGATCTTTATTTTATAAACCTAAAATAGCATTCTAAGCATCTTAGCGTAATATTTCTCTATCTGCTGTGAAAGCTCATTATACTCTGCATATATTGTTATGCAGGCTTTTCCTTGTTTCTCTTGCATTACCCATGGAGAGAGAAAAGTGAAGGAACAATGCAAACAATGTTGGTTATGACAACTGTGAGAGGTATCTCTTATACAAACAGACAGAATGGACAGTATGCTTTGGTATATAGGTCAGCCTTTGAAATAACATAGTGGAGCTCTTATGCTGGACAGATTTAGCATTGGGGTTGTACTGTTCGCTTCTTGAAACTTGAAGCATAATTGCAGTTCAGATATGTTCAGGCTAATGCGAGTAGTCTGTTCAGTTGAAGTTTATTTTAGGAAATGCCACGTTCTGTAATTGAGTTGAATGATATAGAAGAAATAACTTTGATAATCCAAGTGTCTTAATTTGATAGAATATGGCCAAGTGATTTCAAGCTGCCTGAAGAAGTCAGATGATAAGTTTAAATGTTTATGTAGAGAAAAGTAAATAACAGCCTCATGGCTTTCCCTGTTAAGTGTCACCTCCAAAGACCACTTTGATCAGTACTGCAAGAATGATAGGTATATTTTAATTTTCATACTTGAAACTTTACCATTTTTTCATATATCTGCTCACATAAAGTGCAGTTATATAATTGTAGTTATATATAATTGTAGTTTGACACAGCTAATGACAGGGATGCTGACCTCTGCCATCAGTAGGCAGAAAATAATGGTCTTTACTGCTCCCAATGGTTAGCCTAGCAGAATTATGCACTGGATTCTTCTGTGATTTGCTACCTTGTTCAAAAATACAGGAGCCTACAACTCATCTTTCTTGTATTCACTGGTAGTTGTCAGTGCAGTGGAAAAATACAGCCAGACAGCAGAGGTAAAGATAGACTGTAGTTGTTTATAAAAAGAGGAATAAAGAGGAAAAAGAAGGGAGAGGGAAGCAAAACCTTTCAAAATGAAAAAGGCAGAGTGACATTGGGTAGAAGTGGATAAGGAAATATAATACAATGCTTTGTAAGCAGGTAACAATCCATTGTAATCAGAATTCCGTGGAGCAAAAGTACATATTATTTTTACTCAGTGTTTAGAGTAATTTATTGTGTAAACTTAACCCTACCATGGAGACTACTCTAAATAAAATGTTCCATGGCTGTTTACAAAGTGTACATTATTTCCGGGGGCTTGCTTCCATCCAGTCTCTATCTCAAACTCAGAATTGTGGCAAGCAGTTTGAAGGACAGCTCTAAAGCCTAAATACTATGTTACTGTTTCGATAATGTTTTAGATTATGCTCATATTGTTTATCCTGAATATATTTTTTCTACCTTAAAAAATACCTTGTCCTCTATTGCCTTAGAATTATACTTGAAATTTGTTACTGTTTCATAAAGGGAAGATTAAACAGTTGCATTAGGGCTGACTGTTGATTTTCAAGTGTTAAGTCTCTTAGTTTCAAAAACACCGCATATGAAGAACGGAAATGGTATTTTCTTTCATACCTTAGTATGTAGTCTCAGAGTTGTGGGCAAATCTCAAGTGTGCCTCCTTAAATTCCAGTGTTTCAGGAAAGAAGTGGTCCCAATTTTAGTGGAACACAGAAAATGATTTATGTATGTGCTTTTGAGAAATCTTTCTCAAAAATGTCTATAAACCATAGCATTCGCAGTAATTTATTTTTTGCTTTCTGCCAAACATCAGTACCTTGAGAGGAATTATGTTTTATTCTCATACCAGAATGATGCGTTTCATCTCTAGAGCATTACCGCTCAATCAGCCTATCATGAAGTCTTATGAAAAAAAAAAAGTGAAACCAGTAAATTATTAAGAATGCTGAATTAACGAAACACTACAGCACATGCAGTACCTTTGGTGTTTACATTAAACCAAAGAGCACCTGGAGCTGATTTTGAGAAGCTGATACTGTGGAAGACTGGGCAGTTCTAGCTTCTGTTGAGTTTGGGATGTGTTGGGGATGATCACACTTTACTGTGAAGAACTGAGCACCCTCTGGCCCTAAGATTCCCACATTAGCAGGACTTTCTCGTCTTGCTAAAAATGTTCAGAAGCATTTGAAAAATGGACTATGTGTAAAACACAGTTTATATCTACACAGAGAATTGTCCTAATCATGCTGGGATTTAGATTAAAATTCTTGATATTCAAATCCTGTATTAATGGTAGATATAACAAAGCTTAGATGTTGGAAGTAAAAAGCTTCCTTTGACTGCACTCTCAGCACAGCTCAAGAGCGACCTGAAAGCAGCACTTTGAGTGGTGAGAGGGTAGTCCCTGGATCAGTGCAGACCTTGGCTTCTGGAACTGACAGCAGAGGCAATTAGTGGCAGCTTTGTTTATCTTTTTGAAGAGGACACATGCTCTTTGAATGTCTAGCATGGACTACATACAGTAAAACACTTAAATATAACTTAAATTTAAATGTTCTGGCGTTGCAGTTGGACTGTGTGATTGTTGTAGATCCCTTCCAACTGAAATAGTCTAATCTGCTATTTTAGCTACGCAACTACATACCAATTTTCTGCCCAAAGAATGATTTCTCATTAAAAACGTTGAGTTAAAAACTGCTTCAAAACATGGTTTATAGCAGATTCGCCAAATGACTCTTAATTATAGCAATGCTTCCAAAATACTTTCAGGCATGGAATTCACATCAGCCCAAATGAGATTTTCTTGATCATAATGTTTTTCCCTACAGCGTTCAGTTGGAAAATGGCAGCGTTGCGTTATTCTATGGTTAGGCACAGATTATGTAGCCTTAGCAGCAGCAACAAACTCTGTCCCTTCACAGCGGCGAGTGCACATAAGGAACTCTTGTCCCCCCTTCTAATGGAGTATCTGCCATTTTTGTTCATTGGTAGCAATCAGTTTTCAGTTAGTAAGCCGTCAAATAAAATGTTTAGCTCTTGATTTAGACCTCCAAACTTAAAATTGTTTTTCAGCAGGCATCTTGGTGCAACCCACATTTGTAATGTCTGTGGTTTTGTTTTGCTTCTTATGTTTGCAGCAAGTAATTTATTTTTAGCATTTGAATTTCATATGGCTCTAATAATATTTATATCTTATCTTTCAATTGCACATATGCTAACACTGTTCCTGAACTGTTCATTTAGTATTTCTCGCTGGGCTGCTATTTGATTTGCTATAGACCCTTGTTGAATGGTTTCCTCCCAAGGAACACGCTGCTTTCTAAGTTGCAAAACATACTTGAATTACATGAGCATCTGACAAATCCAGGTTAGTGGAAATGTCAGAATGTTTTAGCATTCACATTCTTGACTGTTAAACCACTCTCTACCAATCAAAAGTGGCACGAGTGGCTTTTTTCAACCGTACTGCTGGCTAAGCATGGAAATTGAGCTGCTGTGGTAGTACTTTTGTCTACTGCTATTGTAGTTGATGATTATATGGTCTTAAAGGTTAAATAGAAGTTACTGTAGCTGGTATGTATTTTTGTTATATTAAGAAAATCTGCAGTGAACTCCAGTTCTTATTCTATATGCAAGAAATCAGACAGTGATAACCTGTACTTAGGGAAATGGGTCAGTAAAGAAAGTATGAAGTCTGCAATGTGAAGTAAAAGATTTATCTAGACAGTTCCTGCTAGAAGAGAAATTATGTAAACATGTAAATTTCTGTTGTATCTGTGCTGCTCTGTATATACATACACACATGTAGTTTCTGCTTCATTACATATATTGCCGACTTTGAAAGAAGTGAACTTACTCTGAGAATGCATAATTTCTATCCTGTCCTATAAGTAATTGGTATTGAAATCATATTCTGGTCACAGTTGCCAAAAGTGGGTAGATTTGTGTTCCTGGATAAGAGAAAACATTTGTTTCTCACATGATCTTCGTGTTTGCATCGACCTGAAATAATAATAAATAGTAAAAGGGAAAATAGTGGTGAAAAGGGATGATAACCTTTCAAAAACATATAATTGACCATTTGGCAGACAAAGTTGTGAACATTAGTCATAGAAACCTACAGATAGTAGAGGCTTAATATCAAAGCTAATGATTTATTTTATGTTAATGACTTTCTGCTAGGGCATAAAAGACTGCTCATAATGGACTCTCAGCGCTGTGTTCAGTTGGAAAGGCTAATGGGATAATCTTACCCAAAACTAAGCTTTTTGAAGTAAATCATGGTGTTATTTTTTCAAGTTAACTCTTGAAAATGTATTGTCAACTGATTCTTTAAGAACTGCTTGTACTCTGTAGGAAAATATAAGGCAAGTTCTTTATTTCTTCACCAGCAGTTTTCTTAATTGTGTTGGAAATGTCTGTGGTTTTTTAGGGTTCTGAAAAATAATATTCAAGATGTGGAAGTCATTCAGTCACTTCAGTGTTTTTATCATAGGGCAATAGGTTTTTGTGAGGCACAGTTGTTTTTACAGGTTGAACAAAGGAAAAGAAGAATTATTTTTTTAGTGGCTTAGCCACTTATTAGCTAAATGGCAGTAAAACTCTTGGTTTTGCATTGAGAAGTTTTTAAAATCATGTTTACAATTAGTTATAACCAACATTATATTTCAATAAGAGATAATTTGCCTACTAAAGTTCACATAATGTGCTAATCATGTGTAGTGGTTAATAAAGGCCTCCTATCTCACTCCCCTGATGGCTATAAAAGGCTATTATGTTCATGGCAGCAGTTCAGGTACAGCTGCTGTGTGTTAATAATGCATCATTGTCCCACTAATAAACACAGCAAAGGTCAGCAACCCTGAGCACCTAAAACACCCATTCTCTTTCCAAAATATTTATTAACACCTTAATGGTGTATCTATTCATTTTGGTTAGGATTATATCAGTTAATGACCCTCATGGAATACTGTGTGTTCAGGTTTTGCAATCTACATGCTGTTGTGGGCTGCTGCACTCATCTTTCCTCCTAAACACTTTTCATCACAACTATGTGTTATTCTTTGAAACTAGCAGTCACCTTATGATTAACTTGCTTTGTTACTTAGTTTGGCAGTTTTCATTTTTTTCCTCAGCTAATTCAAGATTCTGTCTAGACTCTGAATTTTCATGATTTAAGACAGTTTGTAGAAATTCTGTGTGCTAAAAAACTATGTGACTGTGTAACAGACATTGACACATGCATGCACAGAGACATGCATGTATACATGTGTGTACCTGAGCACTACTTCCCCTAGATTCCACACACAATTTTATATTAGTTACTTATGTTTTCCTTTTTGGCATAGATTGCTGTATTCATAAAGGTTTTTTAAAATGCATTTTCTACAGACAAAGAACATACTCACATGGGATTTCCATTTTGCCAGGGAAACATGCAAATCAACAGGCCAGCACTTATCTACATTAAAATTAGGTACACTGTAATTTATGGGTGTAGTGATATTGTATTTGTCTTGCATAGCCTCAGATATTCTTTAAGGTAGCCTGATTCTGTGTCTGTAGAGAAAAGCAAAAGTGTTAATTGAACAAAATCTCATTTTCTCATCTTGTAGTATTTTCTTTTGTTTTCTGTTACTCATTTTGAAAACCTGATTGTTTTTTTCTTGTGCTGTGTGATTTACAAACAAATGTTTAGAGGGCAGAAAAATAACTACTACATTTCCATCAAGAGAAATGAAAAAGCTTAACTAGCTGAAGGGTTTCTTTTTGGTGTAGCACATAGCTTCAATGACACATTTGTCATGCTTTAAATATATAATACATACAATAAAATATGTACAGGCACAGTTGTGATATATGTAGTGTCTGGCTCCATTGCTATTGTTTGTAGTCTCTACGGTTGTCATACATTGTTCTTTGCACATCATACCCTTACAGCAGAATTTGACACAATTTCTAGCTTTCAGTCCTGCACCATTTTCATTGCACAATATACATGAGTTTGACAGGGTGTGTTGAGGACAACTCTGGCAAGCAATTGATATTTTGAAGTGGCAAGCGTTTCAGCAGCTGCCTGCTTGTGAAAAAGGAATGATAAGGTATACTGTATTGTTAGTTTCAGGCAAAGCATTAAGGTTTAAGCTCTGTAAAAATGTACACATTATTCGTCAGTGGTGAAGCAAGCCTTTTATGTTTTTTAGAGCTTAGCTCTCTGGCTGATGTGAACTAGAATGACATTGGTTTAATGGTCAGTAAATGAATAGGAGTACTTTGAATTTGAACCACTGCCAATTTTGCACCGACAAAGAGACTGACAAAAGAAAAGATTTTATGTGAAAGCAAAGCACAAGCAATGTTTGGGGAGGTGGGGAGAGGGGCAGAGGAACCCAACAGAAATATTCTCCAATGCAGCCTTGTAATGATTCTAAAATTGTTAAAACACATCCATTGCATGGCTCATCGGCTACGAACCTAAGCTGTTTCATCTAATGTTCTTTAAAACCTGTTGTATACACATCGTCTTTTTGAATATATTCATATGGAATTTACAGTGTGTTTTTCTAAATACCACACTGTGCCCTGAAGGCCTGTTGGCAGAACATCAGAGTTGTCCACTGCTGGAGTTCCCAAGTCTCTCTCTATCTGGTAGTGGGAAATTGTAGTTTAATCAGTTATGGCACTTTCAGTGTGTAACATTCATTAGTAAGGCAATTTGTCATGACTGTTAATAGTCAGGATGCATCTGCTCTCTCTTCAGTTATGGAGTGTGATAAGCAAGAGGGCAAATATTTCAATATTTAATAATATTAGCATGTTTGAAAACTGTAATTCAAGGTTAGTGCTCAAAACACAAACATCAGACTATTAACAATCTATGTATTTTTACTAGTTTTACCTTTACAGATTGGATTTAAAAGTAGCATAATGCTCTTATGAGCTGTGCGTTATGTGACTATGTTTCTATGTATTAGAAAGTAAATGTTAGAGCATCTTCAATGTTTATCAAAGACTTTTCTTCTATTTTCCTCTGTAAATTGAAAGGTAGAATATTTTCACGGAGTTGCAAATACCTGTATTTATTTTCCAGCGTATCAGTAATAAATTGTTCACAATATCATTTTTGGCATTAGCAGACCTTTTTCAGTGTTAGTTTTGTGTCTGGGCAGCTTATAATGTCATGTTATAAAAGATATTTGATGCCTACCAAATAGACAACATGCAATTAGAATAATGTTCTCTTCTCACTAAAAACCAGCTTGTAATCATTGTTCATTGTTCTAAATATGAAAGGATAAATTGTTTCCTAGAGCCAAGAGAGGTTAGAGAGGCTTTTTTTTCACATATATCTGATAACCCTCATGTATTACATAATATGATAGCTTCACACACAATAGCTTTGCAACACATTTTATTTTTTAATGAAAAGCCCCCAAAATTTTAACATAATTATTTCTTTAGAAACTGAGCCCAATCTTGGTAAAATCCGTTCTTGCTAGTAACAAAAGCTGTTACTGTTTAAGTTCCTGTTCAGCAGTTAGTTGGTACGCTTCACTGGATGTTGTCAAAAAGGCTTTTCTCTTGATTGACAACCCCGTAGGAATGTGAATGGAGATTTTAATTGCATATCATGTGTGCATATCAGAGTGAGTGGATTCACTGACTCTGCTTACTCTGTATCTCTACAGGTCAGCCATGGCCAAACACTTCTTTTTTTAATAAGCAATTGATATATTTTCCAATGAGAGAGAAAAAGGGCATACAAGTGAAGAAGGGACTGTAAAGCAAAAGGTTTCTGTGAATTTTGGAAGAAAAATGTGTGCAATAAATTTTAACACAATTAAGAGGTGTTTTGAAGATGTAAATTCATATCAAGTCTGCATCGACCAAAGACTGTTAGAATAGAAGTGTGTTTATCTTCTTTATTTTTTTTTAATTTTTTTTCTATTTTCAAGAGTACTTTGAATATAATCAGTTAAAAAAAAAAGTAAAGTGAGTGGAAAAATTTACTGAGGCAGGCTGCCCTTGAATCTTGTTCCCTTATAGAGACAAGGGGAAATAACTGGAGGACTAGTGGGGTTTCTTGTTCATCCTGGGTTTGATGCACGCTTTTTGGGCAACACTGTTAGTTTAGGGGGAGATTTATCTTGATAAGCACCTCAGTTTTAAGTCTGATACTAAAACCAAGTTTTGATATCAACTATAGTGCAACTTGAATAGTTTTTCCCTTAAGAGCAGTAAATCACTAAAAAATTACAAAATTACTCTGCTAAACAGACCTCATTATTGTCCATAACCAAGAACATGAAAGTAACAAAGCCAAATATTCATTATTATGAATAATAATTATATGTTGATATCTTAAATTAGATTCCAGGTTTCATTTTGCGTCAGAAACCACAGCATTGACTGTATTCTTTTTAAAGCTCATAAAGCATCAGCAACTGAAAGCACAGTTACAAGACAGTTATGAGGAACTTTTAGCTGAGTTAGTGTTTTGTTCCAGTACAGGTACATTAAAATCTAAAGGAGGATGACAATTGCATTTTTCTGTGAGGACCCCTGGGAAGGAATTTTTACTTAGTGACAAAGTTTCTTTCCTGTTTTCTCCTGGTTTATTATGAATGAAAAGCAAATTGACTGCCTTTTACCCTTTCATCCTTTGTGTAAGGCTTTCGGGGTATATTTGTGTAAAAGTGTAAAAAGTGTAGGAAGAAAGGATGCTCATCACTTGTTGAAGGCACATCAGATGGTCTGACAACATGCTAGCGCCTTTATGGAGCCTATTTACTCCTGTTCTGGATTAAAGTGTGTCTCACCCAACTCCATCTTGAACATCAGTAAAACCCCATGACTGCTTAAAGTAAGTGAATGCCTTAAGAAGAAAACCAACAAGATTTACTTTATTTCTAATGAAGCTGATCACTTCTGACTTAATACATGATGTTGATGTATGGTTGGATCTACTAGAATCTGACACTGCTATGGGTTGTCAAGATTTGTGAGTAAAAAACTGAGCACCAGGTCCACAAGACTCGAGGGAAAACTCTAGATTTTGAAACTTTAAACCTGTATGAAATGAAGAATTTTAAGTTTTTTTATCAATGTTGAGGAAGGAATCTACTTAGATTGTGCAACATTAAATACCAGAGCCATTTTTGTAAATCACCATAGTAGCTCTTGAAATAAAGTTGAAAAGATTGCAACACTGATGTCATGAGGACTTCATTTTTTCAGGACTTCGTTAGGTTACAGTCAGACACTTTAATGCATGGAATAGCAGATTTAAGGATGTCTTGGTGTTGCTCTTTAGTATGTTATCATTAGCAGGAATTTGAGTGAAACAGAATGTGGAACTAGTGATCATACCATTGCAACTTTATCATTAATGCAGTTGCAAATTGCACCAGAGTAAAACTTTCAGGCAGCCTCAAATTTGCATTATTTGCATTTTGATCACATGACTCTCTAACCCAAATAATATCGTTTCAAAATTATTTTTTAATGTGTATTTTGTTGATTTATTTGATCATATTTATGTCATTTATTACTATTGTCTCTTAGGAGTGTCTGAGTCTCTTTAGCACCGTTGCACAGATTTTTCTGCTGTTAACTCCTTTCTAGTGGCAGAGAGACTTTTGTCACAATGACTGAAGTGAGGACCAAGTCTTGGTGTGGCTAGGAAGATCTTGGGCTCTCTCTTACAAATCCTTTCCTTTTAATACTTTGGTGCAGGCTGTCATGACACATGCATTACATTCTATGGATTTTGGATTGAACATGAGAATACTTGTGTTATTGTTTTGTCACTATGCCCCTATTTTGGGCTGAGGAACTCAAGCATAAGTTAAAGCCTTAGTATTTTCTAAACTTCATCTCTGAACAAAAGGCACTTCTGTATCTCGATATCTTTTCTTCTGTATTCGAAAGATGTCCTGCAAGTAATGGATCTGGTTGAGTTTCCTTAAGTCTAAAAATACTCAAACTTAAACACAGATATTGTGACCATAATTACAGTCACATGTAGTATAGTTAAACCTACAGTTGTAAGCATTGTGCAGGTATTTATTATCATATATACAGTTACTATGCTTATAGAAATAATTAAAGAGGTATCTGTTAAATATATGCTTATACTGAACTTTGTAAATTTGTATAAATGATTTCAGTTCTGGTAAAATCAGAGGATTTAGTTTACAAATCCTTAGGGCTTGTCCTATAATATTTTTTCTTTGGAGCTAGAGAGGAGTCCATGTATAATAATGAAAGCTCAGAGAAAACATATTTTTTGAAAAGGAAAAATGTTACTCAGCAGAATCCATTGCCCTTTAAAGAATGCTTTCTCAGACAGAGGACTTTCTCAAACAGAGCACTACAGTGGAAATACCAAAGTAGCATTCTTAAACTTGGCTGTAGTTCTATTAACTCTTTCCAGAAATTCAAAATTTAAATGTTAATATTTACGGCAGAGTAAAATAGTTCTGAATTTAGAAGGAATTTAGAAGGTTTTGGTTGGAGAAGAGGACTGCAGACTTTCTAGGAACAAGATTATTACAGCAGAGACAATCCTTAACCTGCTGCTTCCTACATGGGTGCCTGGGTTTCTAGCAATGCTGGAAGCTCTTTGTTGGAAGTGTAAGCATATTCTGAAGCAATGAGGCACACTGATGTACCAGGTCTGGAAGTAAATTTTCAACCATTCACTCATCAGAATCTTTCCCTATTATTACTACTGAGCTTGTAATGGACCTGTACAAAGCTTAGTAGTTAAAAAAATAAAAAAATTAAAATCACAGAATCACAGAATATTCTGAATTGGAGAATATCATAATGTTCAGGTTCTACTATCCTGGGTAAGGATGAAATGTTTTGAGGAAACATGGGCTTTTCACACACATTGGTAGCTGAGTTCAGTCAAGTGTGGGAAAGGAAAGCAGGGAAGGAGAGCACTGTGTTTAAGGTACTCATCTATGCTAAAGAGCCTGTCTGTGGTCCTTCGTGCCGGTTCAGGAATGTGTTTGTATTTTACCATCACTGAACACCACTTTCTGTTCAGCCAGGACACTCCTTTCTCCCTTTATGTTTTGAGTATTTGCTCTACACAGATGCTGAACTTCGAAAAGACAGGTGAAAAGACAGGTGAATGGCAACCTTAGCATGTCTGTCACTCGGAGATTTAGTAATTTATACTAGAACAGAAGAAAATAGGAAGATATTCTGTAGAAAGAAGATTTTCTGATTGGTCTTGGCTGAAGCTGGATACCATTTCCACCAGTATGGACACCTAAACTATCTCCAGGAAAAAGCTGACTAGCTGACTCTTGGATGAGAAAGGTCATCACCAGAAGGTCCTGAAGTGCCTGTATTGACAGTGGAGAAACGGTGTGTGGAGTGTGGGGTGTGCCCCAGACAGCTTAGTTTTCACCCTGAGTTCTTTGGGGTGAATCGAAAATCTCTGGTTCACAGACCTAGTGTGACAACATGTCTCCTTTAAGGAAAACAGCCAAATTCAGATTTAAATGACAGCACAGCTATTAGGATCTGGACAGATCAACTGAAGTAATGCTGGATGATGTTAAGAGTTATGTGAATCTGGGTTTGCAGAAGTCATTGTGGTACAGATGTTGCTTTTTCTGTGAACTTGCACGACTCTAGGCAATGTTTGCTGGCTCATGGAACCAACTCCCCATGCTGCAGGGGTTTCTCTGTGAAGTGCTTTCTGTCTTAGTCCAAGAAACACCATATTAGCTAATCTATTGCTGCATTCATCTGCTACTTTCCTCACTCATATTCTGTAGAAAGTCCTGACGTCCTGCAACAGAGGCTGATTTACCATTTCCTACCAGGAACTTTATTTAAGAAGGTAGAGTCCAAAAATATCAGAAAATCCTTTTTTTGACCATTATATAGATGAGATCTCCTAAGAGAAATAGAGAAAAGTAGAATAACCAAAAATAAATCATGGCGAGAGAAAGAGCAGAAAGAGCAGTCTCCAAAATGCTATGATGCTATGACAGTGAGATGCTATGTCATCTCCTGTTCCATTCCCTGCCATCCCCTTCCTCCTCCATCTCTAAAAAAAAAAAAAAATCACTCTTCTTCACATCACAATTTGTTATCTTGTAACTTGGATGAGAACCTCATTCTTCCTCAACAGCATATCTTATTTCAGTCCTTATCTGGTTGTTCAATAACTTATGCCTCTAGCACTTAAAAAAAAAAAAAAAAAAAAGAGTTTGAAATACAAGTGCAGACCACTCAGATATGTGAATTCTTTTTCCTTCAGGGCCACTCCACTGTACTCCATAAAGATAATTTTACTATTTGGGTTTTGGTTTTTCCTCTTCTTGAGGTTGACTGTTTAGCTGAGAAGTTGGCAAAATTCTGCTACGCAGAAATAGTTAAAAAGAATTAGCCTGAGGTTATTAACCGCACAAATGCTGAAGTAATGAAAGGACTTGTTTATACCCATAAAAGTAGGGAAGAGAAAGGTAAGAATTATAGCTGAAATTCCATATTTAGTTTGAAATTTCTAGTGATTGCAACATTTTGTATATAGGATTATTACTTTTTGGCAAGCTCTGCTATATCTAAACATTTTTGGGTGGGCTAAGGATGAAGTTTCATTTTAACTCAGAATTTCCTTTCTTTGTGATTTTAGACTTTAGATTATAATAATATTTCATGAGCATCAATTTTTATAGTACAGTTCCTTTGTAGAAGATACTGTTTTTACACAGAAGTAGTGCCAGTTCTGTTGCATTATATTTCAAAAGGTGAACTTCACTATAATTTGTCCTGACAAAGATTTGTATCATCTAGGATACAGAATTATAATAAAGTGTTTGTGAAAGAATTAAGCAAGGCTTGTATTTTCTTACCATTTTTCCCATTATCCTAGGAAGTAATGCAAAACTTTACTCTCTTGGTGCTTTATTATATGGACTGAAATACACTCTTGAATATCTCATTACATTCTGTATGCACTACTTGTATAGGACTGCCAGCGTCTGTCACCAGTCCTGCCTTAATACAGTTTCCCATTCTTAGTATCTTGTATTTAGACTCAATACAGCACAACTACAAAGCTTCTGTCTTTTTAGTGTTGCATTTTTAATATGTTTCAGCCTTTTTAATGATTTTGTTACAGAACAGAATTGGGCTTTATTTTTGCAGATAACACTGTATTTGAAAAAGTCCCTATTATTTCCTCCCTTGAAGTGTTTATCGTACATTGTGTACTTCTCTAGGTATCCAAGTCTCCAAATTAGTTCTCTGTGTATCTGAGTCTCCAAATTAGTTTGCATCACCTCTGTTATAAAACTCCTTTTCTTCCACCACTACTCTGAAATTGCCTTTCATACTCAGTGTAACCTATGAATTGGTCCTGCAAGTGAGTCATTCCAAGGTTGTTATTCTTCCCTTATAACTATATTTAATAGAAAATACTGTGCTCTATGTTATGTCCATCTTGTTCAGATGGAACAGTGTCTGCTGAGATGGAAAAGCAGAATTCAATATCAGAATACATTTAAATGTAATAACATCTCTGGAAAATTTCTTTTTATGGTACAGAAATAGCAGCTCTTCTGCCATTATCACTCCTTTGACTTTTAGAGCCTTGTGGTACCAGAGTATTTCAATGACTGGCTTGGCCTTGCAGCTTTTACCCTAGGAAAAATGCCACCGATGTCCAGAGGAGTTTTGCATTCTTCAAGGACTGTGATTTGGCCTCTGGTGAGCTATATAACCCTGTCTTAGGAACCTTTTTTCCCTGCATAAAACATTACATAAAATTTAGTGGTTTATCTATCCTGCACATTTCTTCTATTAACAAAATGATACACCTGGGGTTAATTTTCAAGATTATTGCATTTTATACTTGCTGACCCTAAAGAAATTTTACTGAGAACATTAAATTTGTTTTCTACTGAGTGTTGTTTTTTCTATAAGTATGTTAACCCAGTATTAGCTATCACATTTCCAACATCACATTTTATCTGGCCCTCCTGCAGTTGCAAAACTGTGACTGAAGTCAATTTGAGTTACTCTTTCCTCAAAAAATAATCAGTTAGTTTTATTTTCCCTGTGTAGTGGGTCAGTCCAAAGGGAATTTCATTAGTAAGACAGAGGCCCACACAAGCTGTGAATCTGGGGTAAGAAACGAATGTACAAACCTGTGAGTCCACTGCCTCTCTGCAATAGTAGGATTCCCTCCAGGTCCTTTTCCTGGTAAGCAGGATAAACAGTGTTGGTAGTTGTAAGGGAACTTACACTTAACTTCAGTAGCTGAGAGAAACTCATGCCAGAAAACTTGTTTTTGTTGTAAATTAATTACATATATTTCCATCCACGTGTTCTCACCGGATCTTTTGGAAACGTGACTCACACGAAGCTGAGATGTTCTCATGGTGTGATTCAGGCTGCTGCCTGTCTGGGACATCTCGAAGACCAACTGTTACTACTTGTAAAATTTCCTTTTAATGTTTTCTTTAAATCTCCATTTCAAATTCAAAATCCTTGCATAAATAGATACATGTAATTAAAGAAACAGTGTATTTTCCTGATACAGGGAGTTTGTTTGCTGTTCCTTTGATCTCTTTCTTGATCTTGTTCTATGTTACAGGTTTGTTGCTGTGAACTACAGCAGACTGGGTGTGGTTGAGTGCTGTGGGCCTGGGTAATGTGAATTTATGCTACTCTGCCTGTTGTGGAGTAGCATTCCATGCAGATACTTCCATGCCCACACAGGATGCCTTGGTGGAAAGTTCCTCTGCTTTGAAAGCAAATGGGCATTACAGCTTCCTAGTCTTTCATACTAAGTTCTTGTCTTAACTGATAAGCTGCAGGACAAGTACCAAGCAAAGAGGGGCCAGAATTCACATTAATTATAATTTTAAATGGATTTTAGCCAGTCCTGAAACTGTACCCGAAAGTTACATGGGGATTTTTCAAAACAGAGCATATACTTCAAATTCATATGGGTGCTAATGTGTTTGTGTGTGCAAATCCTGAGTATATGTGTACCTTAGGCATATTTTAGAAATAGCCTATATATGCACTATTAATGCAGATAATTCAAGAATGAAATGTCCTAAAATTCACCAGTGGATGTGATTTCGGTGATAAGCAGTTCTACTTAAAAAGTGATATTGAATATAGTTCGGCATTGGCAGGCTTGGCTAACTGGAGTGTGTAGCAACCATTCTAGTTTGCAGTAGTTCTAAGTCTGGCTTTAAAACTGTTTCAGGAATCATTTTGAAGTAGAAATCTGAGAATATGGGATACACAGAAGGAAATGTTTCTGTCTGTCATGAAAAATCTGTATCTAGCTAGAGGCTGCAATGATTGTGAAGAATGATAGTATCTCAGATATGCAGTATGCATTTTTGGCTGTCAAAATTTGCATATATTTAATGCATTGAACTGTTTTAAAAACACTATTCTTAGAATACTTGTCAAAATATTTTCTATAATGGATGAATTTAAATCTAATTAACATATTCACGTTTTAAACTTATTGGCATTTTTTGTCCAAAGAAGTGCATAATTTATACTCATATATAAATATATTATACATACTATATTCAGAGATAGTATATAGCTCAGGTTTAAATTGAACTTGAGTGATATTCAGACATAATACATCTTACTCATTGATACAACTTTCTGTAGTTGTTCATCAATATTCTCTGAAAGAAGAGGATAAATGTTTTACACTTACAGCCTATCTCTTATAGTTGGGGGTTTTAATGCTGGAATAAAAAAAATGAGGTAAAGCTGCCTCAGATACTTGTTTTGTGCAAAACTTGTTCTGTGTGTGCAACACATATATAAAGGTGCAAGAGCAAATAGTTTAGATGTCAGGTAAGATGACATCTGTATAAGCTCTCTGCTGAATTCTGAGTAATCTTTTGTTAGTTCCCCCAATAACTCAGTCTAATCAAATACAGGGATGTAAGCGATATCATGTAATAGGTTTTTGGAATCAATAAATATGCCAAGGTTTTGAATTACTAGCAGTGTAGATGTGGATGATAATCTCAATTGTTGGAAAACTGATCCCATAAGAGTGAAAAGTGAGATCTTTAACAGAAAAAAATCAGATGAAAGCCAAATCTTTTATGAAACAGAAGTGTGGCCAACTTCTACTTTGCACAAATTTGGACAAATAAGTAATGATATGATATAAAGAAATATGCAAGTTTAGCAGTGATATCTATCAAGATCCAGATTGTTAACAAGGGATAAGCAAGAATTATGGGTTAAAGAAGTGAAACATCAGTTTTCTCAATCTTCAGAACATCTTCAAAACACCACCTTGGTGTTAATATTTAAATTAGAGACTTAGATGTGATTGTGCCAAAGGTCTGGTTTCCAAAGCTTAAATACAGGCAAAGCTTTGAGGTAGGAATCCTCCATAAAACTGGCATGGATGGTTTAGCAGTAGAGATAGGTAACATATGTTTCCTCAAAGTATCCTTTTCTTTGTTCATCTGGCTTGCCAGTATGCCTTAGTTTGTGACTGCCAAACATCTAAAATTAATGTAACATCTTATTAAAAAGGTGGTGAAGTTTATGCATGGTATGCTAAGCTTGTGCATAACCACTGGTACATAAATTCCATGTTGAAGGCATCTCTGTGTAGCAAAGATATTTCTAACTTTGAACACCTGGGATTTTTGGTGTGTGCTACTGGTCTTCCTGGGCTAAGGTTCCTTGTTGTAACATCCCATTCTTTACTGGATATGGATTGAACTGTGGGGTTTGTGCACAATGTGGAGGCTGACTGAGGGGAGCTGTTGGGATTGAGTGTGTTGTCAGTGCACTTGTTGTGGAGAATGGATAGCAGTTTGATGCTTCCTCCCCCACGATATATATTTTAATGGAAACACTGTGTACAGTGGCATTTGTAGCACTGAGATGTATTTAATGAAGTTAATATATTTTATAACTTTGGCTGTTTTGGTTAGGTACTCACAATTTATTTATATGCTGGTAGCATCCATATTTAGTGCTGTATAAATTAATAACACTGTATTTAGTAAATATGAACTATAATCATTGTGCTATTTAATTTGGGTCTAATAAGTACTTGCCAGACTAATGCATAGTCATGTAGTTGGGCAGATGTACAAAAATGTCATTAACTTGTTTTGATTTGTGGACAGTGATGTATGTGGCAATGTCTGTGAATACTCCTGCTTTTCTTACACCACAGCTACCTCATTTGCCAAATATGGCTATGATCCTTTGTCCATGTTAATTGAGAATGGCATCCTTATTCATCATGTGCAGGGTTTTTTTCAGCCATTAAAATGCTGTCCAAAGACTACTCAACTGAGGAAAACTACAGAATAATACAGAGTGCTTGTTTATCTGTTGTTGTAAGCCTTCTGTTTTATCCCATTGTAATGAATGGGAAAAGGAGCTCTCACATGTGAATGCAATGCTGGTGCTAAAGAGCACAAATTCCTTTTGGAACATCAGCATTAATAATTGGACTGGGACTTGCCTTAAATATTTTCATCAGCCATGTCTCTGTTCAGTGTTTCTTCTTCTTTTCTCTGGCCTTCTGAAAAATGAGTGAAAAATGGATTAAGATAATTTACATTCGTTGTCAAAAACTGTGCTTATTTCTTCGGTAATAAAGGTTTCCATTCCTTGATTAAATACATGTTTATATTTGACATTTTCCAGGGATGCATAAATTCATATGACAGTTAAAGTCTACATACTCCCAGTACCTAGTGCCAGGCTGAGTTGAATTTGGACACTTCACATAAATAAAAGTGGTTTTATATTTCACCTTCATCTGGTAGGTGAGCACTCCACCTTTTCTTGTGAAACATAATCGGTTTTGACATGGCAAAATTAGATCCTGGCTATTTATTATCTGCTGAAATCAAAAACCATAACTGGGAAAGCATGTGGTAAGTCCATTGGAACAGCTTGCATGCAGAGAAGAAAAGAGGAGGCATTCCAATTTTATAAGCTCAAGGTGATTTTCTCTAACACCTAAACCGTTTTAATTAATTACCCTGAAAGATTGAGTAAATTATTATTTGAATACTTTATGGCATTACATGTTAACATTTCAAGGACAAAGTGCTGCACTTAGCTTTTCAACAATGCTTCATCTGTCAGAATATATCTTCTGAATTTATGTAGTATACTGCAGTGTAAAGGGTAGTTAGAATTTGAGTACTATGAAATATTACAAGGAACTGGAGTCAAATGTGATCAGCTGAAATGGGAGCCCTAATATTTATGGAGACCTGATAGGGACCTACAAATTAAGAAAACCAAGAATTAAGATTTTTAAAACTATTTTCCCTACATAGGTTTTTTTTTGTTTTTTTTTTTTTTTTGTTGCTGTTGTACTTTTTTGTTTTGTTCTGTTGGGTTTCTTTGTTTGTTTTGTTTTGTTTTGTTTTGTTGTTTTTTTAATGTGAAAGTAATAACAGAATACTATTAAAATGTTGATAGTAATACAGTTACAGGCTTTGCTGCTAATGATATGTCCGTGAAGTGCAACTCTGCATCTTTGCAGGGTGAGACGTTGTTTCGCTTGCCCTGCTTACACAATAAGCAGAGCATCTGTTTTCTCTTCCTTTATGACTTCCACTTTTGACACTAGCTTTGGAAAGAAGTTTTATAATATGAAATCAATACCTTCTTGCTGGATATACCTATGTGTTTGATACAACCATTTTGAATCAGTTGACTATATGAAATGTGATAAGTTGTTTAAATGGTGTTTGTAACAAAAACATCAGCTATACTCCACGAATGTAATCCTTCTTCCACTGCAAGAGCATACAACCTTTTAGTAACTTCAGCCTAGCATCAGTAGATTAGATCAAATCCCCATTTAGTGCATTATATTAATATTTTCAATGGCACACTAATCCAAGAAATAAATGTGTCAGTTTCTATGGCTACCCTGTAATGGCCATGGCCATAAGACTGTGCCTTAAGGCCACATAAAAGACTTAATGTACAGATTGAATAGAAGCACATTATTTATTACTAAGCTATCAAGCTGAGAAAATTTAGTGATCTCATTTTTTAGATTTGCTCATTTGACCTGGGCCAATTTGCTTGGATGATAATACTGAGTATTTAAAACCACAATGTTTTCTCAGTTTTAAGGATAAAATGATTCACACTAATCTTTCAGAACAACTTTGTGGAATTAATGATTTTTATGCTCTTATGATATTACTGATGGATCTTTGCGTTTTTTTGTGGTTTAAAAATTAGGTAAGACTCTTTCAGACTTTAAATTAATGCACTGGAATTCAAGTGTACTGCTATACAAACTAACGGGGATGCTTCTCCTCTCACATCTTTCCCCCAGCGCCATGATATGTTGAGATATTTGATCTGTAAATAACTTTCCATGAGGTAAGATGGGGTGACCAGCAAGAGTCACAGGGCTTCCCCTGACTCTAGAGAGACTTTGCTTGTTCAAAGATGGAGCACTGGAACTGCAATGTGCCAGTATACCTTCCTGCCTGGGGACCCACGCATGCAGCTTAACTCTCTGAGATGTGTGATGCAAATCTCTTCCCCCTCTGCCTGGGGTGACTTTAATACATTGCTCGTATTGTAAAATACACTTTTGGTGTACAATAATCCCCACCACATCTTGGCTTCCAGCAGCACTGATGATGTCCACAAGTGAAGGGAGAAGGTGCAGTCCAGGGCATTTCTGTGCTCATTCATACTAGAAGAATCAGAGTCCTTAGAGATGGATTACAGGACTAAAACACTCAGGAGACCTCTTTGGCTGCAAACAAACGTAGAATGACTGGAGGGACTGTTATTAGAGAAGGTCTGGGGTCAGAGCCCTCAAATACTTACCTAGCAGATGGGAGATGGTAGGAGAAAGGAGGCAGAGCATTGTGACAACAGTTTCCTTCTCAGTGTTACTTTCCCTAGCAATACTTTGGAAAGTGGTGATTGTATCAACTTGAATGCAGACTATTGAGTCACCAAATAATATAACTTTGCTAAAAATTGTTTCTTAAATATGATTTGAGGAATCTACAGTTTATTTTCTGTCCTGTGCAGAATTTGTGGTTATCACATCATTTCCAAAAGGTTTGTTGAAAGACAAAATTGTTCTTATAAAATACTGCTTTACACTTCCTAAGAGAACTACTAATAACACTTTTAGACTGTGACACTTGCCAAGAGCTGACATTTTCAGAATTTCAAATGTCAATAAAACTGCTTAAAAACTTGTAAGGAGGCTGAGTGAAGACAAGAGAGACTTAGCAGAACATATTAGTGTTTTTAACACGTGTCTGCTTAAGCCTTAAAATTTATGTTCTGAAAAGGCCCATTTCTAGTAAGTCGAAATAACCTTCACGACAAGTTTAATCAACATAAATGCTAAAGACGAGTGACAGATATGTATAGCATATAGCTTACACGGAATGGAAATAAAAGCTTTAACCCATTGCAAAAAGAAAATGTATACATGAAGTAATATAGACCTAGAAAAGCAGCAGATAATATTTTTGTCACCTCATAATGGCTAGCATTTACATGGAGTTTTTGGTGCATGTTTGCTATTACAAACACTTCATTTGCTCTTAAGTATGTTTGTCCATTCAGGCACACCTAGCATAACTAACAAATGGTTATTACAAAGTCTCACTTGAGGTTAGAATATCTGATAGGAAAATATCTGGAACTATTTACAGTGTAAATGTTAGAGGAGAGAGGAGACTTCTGGCCCTGTATGTGTTGATCAAAAAACCTAGTAATGCAGGTAGTTTGTGTTATAAAACAGCCCCTGCACTGTGTAAGATGTAGTGTTTCCAAACACTAAATTTACTAGAGACAAATGTTTTGTCCTTCCCATGCAGCACCTTTATGCAATGTGTTCTGTACATGGAAAGCACCTGGTGTGCTGAGCAGGTCATTATGCTAGGGGCAAAGGCTTATGCAGCAATGCAGTTTAAACTGCTGTAGCTTCTCAAATTATGTTTCTTGTCTCAAGAGGAAAAAATATTCAAGATTTCATCAGCTGCCTGCAAAGAACTAGTCTACATTCAGTCCCAGTAAAGTGCTATTATCAAGGCCTTTCTGAAAGAGTTCAGGGTACAGTATGAATCTATAGTCACAGCTATTTTGGTAGCACTTTTCAAAATTAGTTCATATGCTGTCTTGTACTTTCTAGTTTAGCAATGTTGGTAGAGAAATGAATGGCAAGGAAAACAATCCCAGTTAAGGCCTTCTGTTTGAAAGAAATGTAATATTGCTAGGAACAAAATTATCTACCATGTGGACTAAGTCATCTTGTTCTGTTAGTGTATTTTGTAAAATACTGTGTATAGCATTATTATAAGCAAATTAAACTTTCCAAGTAACAAGTGCCCTCTGTTTAAACAAACAATTTTCTATGCAAAGGTTAAATACTGAGATATTTTTCTTGTTCGAGTCACGCTCATGACTTTGGAAAGTCACCAAGCAAGTATGCTTAAAAAAGAAAATGTGAATGGAAAATTCTGAAGCATTTTGCCCTTTTGGTTCCTAAGAGTGAGCTATCGCTTCTCTCCACTGTGGTCATTAATAATGACAGATGTATGTGGTGCAGAGTTCACCTACATTATTGTCAGTAACAGGGATAGAGAGGGAATATTTATTACAGCAGAAGGAGGGAGGGGAAAGACATGATGTTGAACCAGAAGACAAGAGCAGAGTTCAGTGTTTTTCGTTTGGGTGGGGAGGAGGGTTTGCTGAGAGCATGCGCAAAGGTTTCTTAGAGACTGACACAGCTCTCATTGAAATCAGTTGAAATACTGCTACAGGCTGCTGTGAGAGGTGGATTGATTGGATCTTTAATATGTTGTGCTTTACAGTGCTTCAGTAACACAGATTTATTTCACCTCAGCAAAAGCTATTATTCCTTCAGATTTGCAAACAAGTATGGTAACAACATATTATTTATTTATTTATGTTAAACTGGTCAAGCATTAAATCATGATCATGAACTGATAAAAGGACATTCTTAGCTTGACATCTATTAATTTTGAAAATATAAGGAAGTATAGCTTGGGGTTGTGCACCTGTTTTGTAGCACAACTTACACATTTTTTTTAATTTTTATTACATTGCTCCTTAAAGAAAAAAAAAATCTAGTTTAGCTCTTAATTTGCTACTGTGAAAAACAAACATGGCATCCCCTAGACTGGTGGGGAGACTTATGAGCTGACAGTATGTGGGCATCATTACATGCCCATTGGCCTGCATTTCATGCCACCTGTCTTTCGTCATTTAACTGTGTCTTCAAGAATAGCTGGAAGTCAAGGAAGAGAGGTTGCATCTCCAAAGTGGCCATTTAAATATTAGGAACTTGAGTTGGTGACTGAACTTGGAAGAGTTCGGGCCTGCAGGTTGTCATACAGTTTAAAAATGCATCGAGGAGATGGGAAATAAGTCCAAAAGTTCATTTGGTAGCGAATGATATCTGGATAGAAAGTTTGAGAATATGGTTTGAAAACCTGGTGTAATTTATTTATCACCTGAAAAAATATGTTCCACTTAAATTATTCACAGATGAACTTAATGTAGCATGAAAGACAAATAGATGAAACTGGGATGTCTGACTTTTTGCAGAAGATTGGACTGTTGTATCTCACCCTTTAAGGGATTTATAAATTGCCCACTTTAAATACAGCCTTCCACTAGTCACTGTATCACAGAGTTTTGTTATAGTAACTAGCAATATTAAGTTGCATCAGGTCTGGTGCTGTTTTAATCTGCAGACAGAGTTTTGGACCCATGAATGGGAAAAAAACATCCTTAGGAGCCATTTGCCTGATGATAAATTGTTACTCATGATGTGTGAATGTTGGAAGAGACCCACAGGGATAATGAAAGTTCAACTCCTGGCCCTGCATGGGACAATCCCAAGAATCACTCCATGTGCATGAAAGTTTTGTCCAAACACTTCCTGAACTCTGGCAGGATGGTTCTGTGACCACTTCCCTGAGGAGCCTTCTGGATGAAAAATCTTTAACACTGAACCTAGATCTCCCTGACACAGCTTCATGCCATTCACCCAAGTCCTGTCAATGGTCACCAGAAAGATGAGATCAGTGCCTGCCCCTCCTTTTCCTCTTGTGAGGAAGTTGTAGACTGCAATGAGATCTCCCCTCAATGTCTTTTTCTCCAGGCTGAACAAGCCAAGGGATCTCAGCCACTTTTGATATGGCTTCCCGTCTATGCCCTTCACCATCTTCATATCCCTCCTTTGGATGTTTTCTAGTAGCTTTACATCCTTCTTGTATTGTGGCACCCAAAACTGCACACAGGACTTGAGAGGAGCACCCCAAGACATGTCTGGTCCTCTTTTCATAAACAACTTGCATGCAGGCCTGCCAAGTTCACAGATGATACAAAACTGGGAGGAGCTGTTGACTTCCTCGAATCCAGGGAAACCCTACAGAGAAGCCTAGACAAATTAGAGGGCTGGGCAATCATCAGCTGTATGGAGATTAACAAGTACAAGTGTCATATCCTGCACTGGAAATGGGGCAGCCCTGGATGTATGGACAGACTGAGAAAGAGTGGCTGGAGAGCAACGCTGAGGAATGGGACCTGGGGGTCCTGGTTGATGGCAAGTTGAATATGAGTCAGCAGTGCCCTGGCAGCTAGGAGGCCAACTATTTAAGCTACAACTTTTCAATCTTTTAAACAAGAGTCTGAAACCTACTTCAGACTACCTTTTCATTTTCTCTAGGAAAATTGCTGCTATCCTAATGGTGCTTTCCAATGTGAGACTGTCAGTTGAGGTGAATTCTATGAATACGTTCTCATTAATACATGTACTTCACTTTGAGTATTTTTCAAACTATAGAAATACAAAATTTCTGACAAAATGAATGAGTTTTGAATTTTCTACTGACTATTTAGCAGAGAATAACATAAGAAAAGAAAATTAAATAATTATAGCACTTCATCCTTTATTAATGACAATGTAAACAACATTGTAATTGAAAACAACATTCAGAATAAATACTAGAAAGGGGCTGCATGAAAAAAATAAGTAGGTCTGTTATGCAAGAACTCTCTAAAAGGCTTTTAAACAATCATGAAATATTTCTTATACTTCATGCATTTGAAAGAATGTTCTAGTTCCAGAAATTGAAGAAGAGAAAGAATCGAGACATGCACTTCAAAGATTGAATTGTACTCTGGTTTGTTAGGAAGCAGTAAGAGTAGATCTTGCCTATAATACAGATGACAATAGCTGGAGATCTTGAATTCCCCAGGGTAGATAGTTGAACACATCCTAAAACCTGTCACTGACACTGCTGTAGACCTTCTCCCTGTGAATAGTCATACTAAAAACAAGGATGGTGAGTGTGTGGGCTGGCAAATGGATGCCTTTTCATGCCTTAACAGGGCCCCCATCAGGTCTGAGTAGTAAATGTGGGTCTGTTTCTCTCTGTTTCCATCTGACCAATGGCTAGAGAAGGGACTTCTGCATTTAGTTCTGAACTTGATGTCATACCAGGTCTATCTTCAGGGACCAGTGCAGCAATGGATCCCTGTCTCCTTTTGTACCTTTTAGCTTGTGTTCAGTGTATGGTTGGGTCCATTTTTTTTAATTTATCTCAGTCATGTTGTACAAATTGAAATGTTTGCTTTTCTTTGCTGGTGCTTGACAATCAAATATTATTTCCTAAGTTGAATGAATAATGAAATACTGAGAGTAATGGTGATAATACAAGCAAACTTAGCAGAAGATCTACAGTCATTACAGAATCAGCTTTGATATACTAAGCTCTGTCATTTACACAGTTCTGATAAATCTGGAAACACATGAATCGTAATTTCTTTTAATTTTGGGGAAAGATCTAATGTACAGATGTTGTCTTCTTTATATTAAAGAGGCAGTACAGAGGTCAAGTAATTCTTCATCTCCATGAAGTGTGTACATGTTCTCATATTTTTCTAAAGTAAAAAGGCTTTTTTTTTTTTCACTGTTAAATGAAAACCTGCTCTGAGATATCTTGCCAAGCTATACCAATTTTACTGATAGTTCTAAAAGCCTATCATCACAGGGTTTTGCCAAGAGTAGGCATGGTATGGATAGGGCAGATCCAAATGAGTAAGCAGATCTTGTTTTCAGGAACTTAAAATATCCGAATAGATACAGGAGAGAAGGGAAGAGTTATCTTACCTTTTTTATGTTTTCTTGGTTAAATTTGTGTACTGACATATATTTACACTGCACTCAATAGGAAGCATCTCCATAGTAATTTAATATACAGAAACCCATATAAACTGTAACCAAACATTGTGTCACATTACGTCTACAAGGGAAAGGTAGTGAGTTCCAATTCTGGAGGAGTCACCTTCTATTAGGGTTTCTTTCTATCCTTATTCTGTATGTCAGATGGATCGCTACATTTAATTAAGCAGTAACAATTGAGGTGCAGATTATTTCCTGGGGATTAATGACCAGCTGGACAGAGTTGATAGCCCAAGGTATTGGATAGATTATGCTGCATAGCCTCATGGATTAAGTATGAGCTCTATATTGTAGATGTATTCACTTTGAATAGTGTAAGAGAAAGCATCACATTGAAGATAAAGTCTATATTTTTAAACTTTTATTCTTTCAGCACCAAATAGATCAGTACATATCCAGTTCTTGATCATGCCTTTTTTCTGAAATAACCTATGTTTAAAATGACTCTTTGTTCACCAATATAGCTACTATTTTAGTTTCACATTGTCCTGTTGTGGCTAGAAGTGACTAAAGAAGTGACATGGCGGCTTGTAAAGAGAGATTCCGTCGTTTTTCAAAACATCCCACAAGCATTTTGGTGCAGACATGATTTTCCAAGTCTATTCCAGTTTGAAGATGTCTTAGGAATAATTTTGACCTTTTTTTTGCACTAGAGAATGAATTAAAATTAAGTTTTGTAGATGTTGTTTCATTATTTTTTCCTGTACATTTTGACAATCGCTGTTTTTCATATGAATGTGGAACCTTGACTGAAACTATACAGATGTAGATGCCTTTTACTGGCCACCAATGTTTGAGGGTGAAAACTTATACTGAGTCCTTCCATTTTTGTTCATGTTTTTAGTTTGCCTGGAGTTTGGGAGAGGGATCATTCTGAACATATAAGCTGGAGAGCCAGGGGCAAAATCACTACAAGCTGTTTTGTGCCTCCATATGCTGAAGAAGAGGGAGCACATCTGAGGATGGCCCAAAGACCTGGTTCATACTTTAGGGATCTGATGAAAGATCCACTCCCCTCTTTTCTGTAGATCTCCCTACGGGTTCATTCCATGTACTAGGACTTGGTCACACTCATCTGTCTTTCCATCTTGAAGTCAGGACGTGTTTGAGGGCCTGCCTGAGATGCACACTGGAGCACACTTTATTTTGTATTTTGTTGTATGCAGCAAAAATTGGCCTTCTTCTATTTGCAGTTGTACCCCAGATTGAACTGGTCAGATCTGGGAGTTTCTTTCTGGACTCTTTGTTCTCCATGATGGGCTCATTCATCATCACTTCTCCTGAACCATAATTTCTTATTTATGTCCATAGTTAGGTATTTCTTGCTGTAGAGAGGTAGTTGACTTCTCAGGGTCACACATACCATAGTGCATGTAATTTTGTGTCTGCTTCCTTGGTACAATTAACAGAAATGGGGTTATAATAAAATGTCAGAATGTTGATAAGAACAATTTTTCCATGAATACCTCCCTCTCATTCCTCTCATATTGCAGTTGTACTGTCAGCATGATATCTAGGCTCAAAATGCAATATGCAAGAGAAGCACATCAGTTGCTGTCTGTAAATTAATGATTTTCTTCACTCATTCCTTGATAGAAAATGAAAAATTAATAATGTCCTAAATATGCCATGAAATATTCTCAGCACTTTTTCCAACTTGAAAAAAGGAATATGGTATGTAGAAACTCTTGTCAACTGTGTCTGTCCTGATCTCATTTATGTTCTAGTCATAGCAATGGTGTAGAGGCCTTAGATGGTCCAAGCCAGGATCAGCTGTGCCTCCAGCTCTTCCTTTTGCAAGATGCCTGGGACACTTCCCATCCAGGGGGCTCTGAAGACAGTGTTGTGGCCTTCTGCCAAGCACATTGCCATGGAACAGGGAGTGCCTTATGCCCCATGACTCTTAGTCTCTGAGTGCCCAAGAGCAGTTGAGACTACCCATTTTCAGGGCAAAAGGCCGTTTATCTTTTATTATGTTTTCTGTAAAAAAGCACACTTGAGCCTACGTTGCATCTGAGTAATTGGCTGCAAAGTGCAGGCTTCTAAATTGTGCAAACTTGAGAGCTTCCATCCTGCCAAGCAGTAGGGATTGAATTGCAGACTGCCAGAGCTGAAAACAAAATACTGCTGGAGTGAATCAGTCAGGATCTGATACCACATACAGGCCAATATTTAGAAGAAAATTTCATTAAAGACAACATTTTGAAAATGAAAGGAAAAGGCTTTATGTGGAAGTTGCCTTAATGATTTTCCCCTGTGCTGATTTTTTTTTCACATACAGTATATGAACTACCTTTTTTTTTTTTTAACACATGGTAATTTAATTAACCAAAGTCCTAATATTAGTTTGCTAAGTGCATACCTGTTGGGGAAAACCACACTTTTAAATTACTTCTGGTTTCTATATTAAATAAACATTGGACATTGCATTATTTACTTTAATATAGAGATAATTCAAATAAATAAATGAAGCTACTGAGCATATTACTTCTCTGGATAGAAATGGAAGACAACTTGCTGTACAGAGAATCTGAAGTATGCTCATCCAGGCATTAAGAGACCTTATGCAATCATATTTCATTCTCTATGTAATTTGATTTTCTTCGTAGTTTATACTATATATTTCAATATCTGAAATGCATCAGATAAATATCAGATGGATGTATTGGCTAATTAAAACATTTGAATATTCAGTCATGTTTTAGTGTAATAATGAATAAATTAAACATAACATTCTGAAAAGTAAGGTCCAAAGGAATGAAAACTCCTATTTGCAAAACCTGTGAAAGAAAAGAGATGAGGAATGGAAGTATGTGCCTGAGTGCATGGCAGTTCAGATGAGGATGTGAAGGTGTGATGAAAAAAAGAGAAGAGAGTTAAGTTGCATGAGCATCTCCAGATCTGCACGTGTCTAATGGGCAAAAGTATCTAGAGGGACCAGATTTTCTGGCTGCAAAGAATGACCCCCTAGCAAAGCAGAGGAAGAAATCTAATAATGGGGAAGAAATAAAACTAAGATAGGGACTTGGTGTACTGGAAATAAAGAAGAGAAATGAACAGTCAAAAGATAGCTGCTCTGCAGCAATTTTTTGATATACTATCTCTAGAAAGGAAGACTGAGATAATAGAGGGGCTGGGAGCCAGAAGCAGCTAGAAATTGCACAAGATAGAAAACTAAGCTGCAGACTGCTAGATGATCTCCACCAGCATCTGAGAAAGGCATGACATGAGTTGGATGTTCCTTCTTGAAAAGGATCAATGCATTTGGCACCAGAGGAGCTAAGGACAATCTACAGACTAGGGTTCATTTTGAGACAGGTAATGCTGTCATCTGCCATAGATCCCTGCCATGGTCTGGGGAAAAAATTCAGAGAAGACAGCATTTCAATAGAACAGCAGTATTGACTGTATGATTATAGATGGAGTCAAATTTAATTGAGAGATGGGAAAAAGAAGACTTTTTTTCTTAAGGAAACTTTGAAAAACCCAGTGAACTAATGAAATTTTGCTGCAGAATGAGATTAAACTACAAAGAATTGGCCTATATTTGTGTACACCTAGTCTTAGATGTACACAAATACATACCCCTAATGTATCTTTGTACACTTATTTTCAATCTTATTCCTGAATTTAATTTTTCCAATTTGAAAATGGGAAGATTGATAAAAAAAGAAATCAAACCATGGTTAGAGAACAATTGCAGCCAGGAGTAGTAAGGAATATCCAGAGAAGCAGAAAGCAAAGCAGTATGTTGAGCAGTTATAAGCTGGTAAATTGGATTGCTTGGCTTTTTTTTCTTTCTAAAGAAAGAAATACTATGTTGTTACAAGGATTTATTTGAATAAGAGAAGTATGTGGAGACAGGAGTTCTTATTTCCCATTTTGATAGGAGAAAGATAGTCTTTTGTAGTGTCTTTAAAATACATCTCAAAATAAAGACCTGTAAATTGAAAAATTAAATGAAAGAAACTGGGACATTTTTGCAGTCAAAGATGCAGACATTGAGCTTTACTTCTAAAGCAGAAGCTAAAAAAAGTTTTTAAGTTCTGGGCCTGAGGAATCATAGAATATCCTGAGTTGGAAGAGACCCACAAGGATTGTCAAGTCCAGCTCCTGGCCCTGCACAGCACCATTCCCGAGTCACACCATGTGCCTGAAAGCACTGTCCCAACACTTCTTGAACTCTGTGAGGCTGGTGCTGTGGCAACCTCCCTGGGGAGCCTGTTCCAGTGCCCAGCCACCCTCTGGATAAAGAACTTTTTCCTCATGTCCAGCCTAAACCTTCCCTGACACAACTTCAGACCATTCCCTCTAGTCCTGTCACTGGTCACCACAGAGGAGAGATCAGTGTCTGCTCCTCCTCTTTGCCTCACGAGGAAGTTGTAGACTGTGATGAGGTCTCCCCTCAGTCTTCTCCAGGATGAATATAGCGATTGGCCTCAGCCACTTCTTTTATGACTTCCACCCTAGGCCCTTCCCTACTCATCCCAAGGAGATTAATGCCACAAGGAGAAGTAATAAGGATTGAAATCTTGTTAGGGAAGAGAAAATGGTTAAAAAATAGAACATGTTACACTTTGCAAATGATATGAAGACCAAGAATCAACATTTTCCAGCATTATAAATAAAAACAGAACAAGAAGTATAGCAGCTGTATAGTATAGCGGAAATATAGTACAGGTAGGTAGAGAGTAGAAATTGTTTATAAGCATCTCAACACTTGAACAGGACATGTTATATTCAGTCAAGAAAAATACTGTTGAGTAGTTGGGAAGAGGAGTATGGGTATGCAGTACTGTGCAAAATAATCTTAGGAGAGGTAAAGGTAATGCAATCAAGTCAATAGGATTCTGAAAGGACTGGTGAAAGAAATTACAGGACCTGTTGTATTGATTTTGAGATCTTATTTCATGTTTTCTTATTGAATGCTGTGATGAGTCATACAAATAAGACTGCCTTAATTTTGCTGATAACCAGAGATGGATAGGCAGAATTGCTACAAAAAATCACATCATATCAAGAAGAGGTGTGTGGCCCTAAAAGTTGGAGTGTCAGGGGTGGTGTGAAAGGGTGGGTCCACAGAGTTGCCTGTACCCAGCGGAATAGCAGAGCTGCTTGCAGGGAGCAGGATGAGGAGTGGGCCACCTGCTGAAGGAGAAAAACTGCCAACATCAGCCATGACAATAATTACAGCAAACATACACAGATTTGTCTGGGGGAAGATTTCTGATGGAGATGGGTAAGGTGCTGTGTTAGACACTGATTTGATCGCCTGTATCCAACAAGTTTGAATGAAACAAGTATGGGAACAGCCTATTGTAAAGGGAGAAAACAATGTCAGTTTTTATCGGTTTTTGTCAGTTGATCAGTTGTCAGCTGTGTCTAACAAGGTTGCTTTGATCCAATCCCCAAGAGCAGGGGACATGTTGTGGCTCCTGAGCAAGGCAGTGTACTCTGCACAGAAAGTGGCTGAGGTGCTACCACGTCTAGACTGAATCTGACACTTGAGCTCATGGGGCATGCAGGAAACATCTCAGTTTGTTTAGTCTGCTAAAAAAGAAGGATGAGGGAGGAGATTATTTTGCTCATAACTATCTGAGGGAGAAAAATTCTAAAGAGGGAAAAGAGGAATTGAGTGAAAAGACAATATTGGTGTAAGGGCAAATGGTTATCAACTGTTGGTGAATGAATTTCCTGTTCCATCAGAACAAGGATACCTGACCAGTTGGAGTAAGGGTGAGCAAATTAACTAGGCCTTGACAGATGAAACTAAAGACACTGGCTTCTGTGCCTCTGTTCCCTGAAGCTTTGCTCTGCCTTCTTTCTGCAAGCAGTGAACTAGTTAAATTGCTGAGTAACTCTAGAAACAGTGCAAACAAGCAGCAGCTGCACTATTGTTTCCAAATAAATGTATATTTGAATGACCTGGTGAAGGATGAGATTGAAATGATAAAGCAGTTGGATGGTGAACATGTAAAATAGAAAGTGTTACTGTAGACTGTGTAATTTTTTCCATTCCAAAGTGTTCTTAATAAGTATTAAATCTAATCAATGACACATGCCTCAAACTGATCTGATATATTTTATGCCATGATGAGGACCTCAGGAATGTAGGCATAGATTTTAAACTAAGGTAGCTTGCCAGCACATGGATTGAATGATCATGACCATTTCATGGAAGCATAATTAGCTTTTTGTTCTGTTCTGTTTTTAGCTGCTTCTATTATTTTAAATGTATGTCGTCACCCTCATGTTCACTGCGAAACCACTTCCCTGTCTCTGACCTCATTGATACACAAAGTGCTATGAGAAAACCTTCAGAGACAGTCTTTGATTTCTGTGATGTAGTGGCCAGTGACAGGGGTCCTCTGAGAAAGTGTCTTTCCCTTCTTTCTCTTTACACTTTGAAGAGCAGAATGAAATAAATTAAATCTTTTCTAAAGTACAGTCCAACAGTTTTGTTGATAGGTGACATAAAGAAAAAGCATGCTTGATGGCAGAAAGAAATTTTATTTAGAACGAAAAAAATTGCATCCAATACAATCATAGCTGTAAACTGTGTACGGGTTACAATGATTTCCAAACAGAAAGCAGTTAATTTCTTTGAGTTACTGCGGCTGCATTGCATAGGCTTGCCTAGCATAAGAAACAGACTATCGTTTCTTCCTGACTCATGTCCCATATTAGTCAGACAGATTTATTCACACAATTACATGTTTTCTCCATATATTTTAGGTTGCTGTGCTTTTCATAGGTCTTTAAAATGAATTGGTTATTTTTTCTTAATTATGAAAATGTTATTGCACTAAATGCAATTTAATTAAAATAAGAATTTCTGCCAAAGCATTTAAATAAATACAGTATTCTTTTACAAGTATGAAAGGAGTTACTATTTGCTGTTTCATTTCCTCACTAATATGCTGGCATGTTTGGTTTGAACCTGAGCTTGTGGAAGTTTATTCTTAACCAAAGCAGTTCCTTTTTCATGTAAGTAGGTTAAATGTGAGTTGTAGAGCCCTAGGGCTCTTTTTGTTCAGTTTTAAAGCCCCCTCAAGTGGGCCTCTTTTAGAAACCTGGAATCATATGCTTGTAAGGTTGATCCAAATTACCATTAGAATAGCTCTTTTCAACTTTTTATTTATACAAAGAATCATAAAAAATGCACCAAACTGACAAGGTATTAAATCAAACTGAATGAAGACAGTTAATTTTCTTTTTACTCAACAACTTTTTTTTGTGTCTTTTAATGGAAACTCTCAAATTGAAAAAATTGTCTATACAGTATGTTAAGGTGCCATGCAGTATAATAAATTGCTATTACTGTCAAAAAGGTACATGATGAAGTGCATTTGCAGAAAAGGCACATATTAATGTCAATCATTTTTGTGTGATTTATATACTAACTGCAGTGTTTTAAGAAGATCAATATACTTTGTTTTGACAACATTTCAGAGCCTTGTACTTTCCTGACAGTATTAATATTTCTACCATAGTATGATAGAATAATTTTAGTAGTTAGTGAGTGGTCAGTTTGGTGAAAATATACACAGTAAAAGTGCATTTGAATATAACCAGATAAAAATGCATTTTTGAATAAGATAAACATGGTAATAATTCTAATTTTTATTGAATATAATGTCTTGTAATTAGTAGAACTTGCTAAAGTGGTGATATTTTCCCATCCCCTAAAATTCATCTTCATTGTATGTGTAATAAGTACTCTTATTGCAATACTATCAGTGTCCCCTAAGATAGAATTGCAGTAGTTTGACAAGTAATTTTCTGATGTAGTTCTCAGAAGGGATCAGAAATACTTTTAATATTTTTCTTTATTTTCTTTCTATTCCTCCTTTTCAACTTCTGTGTTTTTCTCTTTTTATGTTTGTTTAACCTTCTTGTTTGTCATCCATATGTTTTCCTTAAAGTTCTTTCTTTTTTTTTCTTTTTTTTTTTAAGTAGTAGAGTGTCTAAGCAAAAAAACCCGATGCTCTTTCTTATCTCCTCTTGTGAAGAATTATTAGCTTTCCCCTCTGCTTGTAAAAACCCATTCTTACTTGTTTAAGAAGGTCCACAGCTCCTGGAGAGCTCAGCTCTCAGAAAGTTGCCTCCACAAAAGAAATCCTGAAGGTATTTTTAGAGACTTCTGAAGAGGTACTGAAGAATTGTGCTTTTAGTACAATCTGCTTTCACCATTACTTACCTGTGATGGCCTGGTTCAGCTGTCTTTCACATCATATACTTCTAATTTATGCAGGATGCTCAGTATCTGTACCGCTAAGGGACTAACTTCAAAAAATTGATAACAGCAGTAATTTTCAAGACTTTTCATGACTTTTAGTCCTACTCTATTTTAAAAATAACTTGAGACACCATTTGGTAAGCACCTCCAGCACTGCAGTTATTTTCTTATCTAAATAACTGAACTATAAGTGTAGCAGATAACTGCTGTCCAATGATTTGGTCTTCATGATAACAGCTGTAACAGCTTCACAAAATCCAGGTCTGTGTTCTATATTGCATAACCTAACATTCACTCTTAACATTCTAGATATTTTGTAAATTTTTAGTAATAATACTAAAAATATTTCTTCTAATAAAACTCATTGTAAACTATAGCAAAAGCTATGGAGTTAATTACTGTGAGCAATTATGCGTTTCTCCCTAGAACATTTCCTCCTATTAAAAATAATTGCAAAGCAGATATTATAAATAGCAAAATGTACATACACAGGCTTTCATCACAGCCTTGATGGCCAGGCTTAAACTGCCTATCCTATGTGTCCTGATTCCTGAAGGACAGACTAACTCTTTTCTGGTTTGCAGTTGTATGGCAACACATTAACAGGGAGCCTGACAGCAGCTGCATTTTAGGTCTTATCTTCAGCATGTGAGTTCCTGCTAGGCTGGGTCAGAGTGGAACTCAGTGCCTGTGCTGCAGCAACTGAGCCACAGGGCAGAATAGAGAGGAACCAAGGAGAGCAAAGGGTATCGTTGCATTTGGGGAGGAAATGGGCTTCTGTGTGCGCAGCCTAAGTTCATGCTCAACAGCAATTTGTGTATTTAATCAGTGACTTGTGAAAGCAACTTCTGCCTGTGATGGAAACTTCATAGGTGGAGAATTCATAGAGAAGAGTGACCACTCATAACATATTAAATGTGAGCAAGGTTGGCTTTTCAGCCCTGAGAACATAGAACAGCTTTTGTGAAGTGTGATAAATATTGTAGATGCCTACGAGGACTCATCGTGTTAGGATGGGGACAATAAAGGCAGCAGAGTTTTTCTGGAGTATGATGCTGCACAACATTCTTGTGGGTTGTGCAATTTATACGTAGATAGTTTGTGGTTGAGCTTAAAAGTCTGATCTCACTCTACCATATTTTATTGTTTTCTAAGGTTTTATTTCTCAGCTTGCAGTAAGGAAAGTTGTAGGATAATCTGTTCATTTTTCGTAGTGAGTTGTACAGTGCTCTATGTGATATGATGAACTGGTGATGGCAATTCAGGCTTTCAAAATGATTGGGGAAAAAAGAAAACACGAACACTTTCAATTGGCAGCTAATGCCCTATCTCAAATAATTGCCTTTTATGTTACAAAACTGGACAAACATCATGAACCATTAAACAAATACATGCCTATATAATTTTTTCTTAAAATTCAGCTCATCAGCTTTCATATGCCTGTGAACAAATGAAAGTTGATGAGGGTATAAAACTAAGTATACTGTATAATATTCCTTTTAAACATTTTATCTGACAAGCAAAAATTCACTACATGGTAGAAGTCAATCACTGTAAATATGGCTTGTTAGATTTAAAATCTCTGTCTTGCATTTAGTTCATTTATTTAGCTAAAGAAGATTAAAGGTTAAGTTTTAGATATTTTTATGACTGCATTCATGGAAGTTTTTCTTCTTTCTGTTTTCATTCTGGCAAGCAGAGCACTTATTTAACAGCACTTTTCACAATCTAGCACCTGTTCATTTGTATGTTTAGGAAAAAATGCTTCAATTAGCACTGAACTATTTGGGAGGGCATTTTCTTTTTAATTTAAGATTGTTGTCCTACATATAGCAGTTATATCACTTAAATTTTCATATCAGTTATAGTTGGCAAATTATTTTTCAAGGTTATCTGCTATTGTCTAGTACTGCTTATACCAGTCTATTCAGTAATTCAAGAAGGCTGTGATTTTATTGGATTCTGTAAAAAAAGCTTCCTGATCTCATTAGAATTCCTGGGAGCTAGAGCAGATACCTACCTTTCTAGTTAGGCTTGTATCTTCTGCGCTTCAGAAATTCTATTTAATTCCTTTACTAGAAATGTTTTTGTTTGGTTTTTTGTTTGTTTGTTTTTCCTAATAGAGGCATAGCTGCAGTATCTATCTATCTATCTATCTATCTATCTATCTATCTATCTATCTATCTATCTATCTAATTT
Organism: Sturnus vulgaris; assembly: GCF_052056855.1. Lineage (NCBI taxonomy): Eukaryota > Metazoa > Chordata > Aves > Passeriformes > Sturnidae > Sturnus > Sturnus vulgaris. The sequence continues at coordinate 119,505,774 of NC_142243.1, read as the reverse complement.
TTATTTGAGTTGCATGTCTTGGCTCCTTTCCTTTAAGGTTGATCATGATTTTATTCTGTAGTAAAGCCAGTGCTGATGGGGTGCAAGTGCTTAGTTAGTTTGACTTGTCTGATAAGATCAGCAGAATTGAAGACAAAAGTCTCATGTTCTAGGTAAAGTATGGTCTGTAAAAGAACATTGTAAGTTCAGGCTTCTTATGTGGGAAACAAAACAGTTCTGGAAATTACCTGTTGGAATCACTGCACTACCACTGAAGTGTAGTACAGTTTGTATGATGTTGGTATTATATAATAATCTCACCTAAAGACACAAATGCAGTCATGTACATTTAAAGCTAACAGTTTGCACCACCAAAGCTGAAATTAGTCTGCGTTTTTTTTACTAAAAAAACCCCTAAAATTATTCACATGAAAGAATCTGATTTAACCTTTGGATTTTGAGCTTTGCTAAGTCATACTTTGACTATCAGTTTACTGATAGTAAAACTATCATTTTAACAGTGATGTTTCAGTGGTTTTTTTGTTGAGCAGAAAATCATATCACAATGTCCTGGTGAATTTATTAAAAAAAAAATGTATTTCTAAAATGAACAAGATGTCTTTAAGTGCAGATGAAATTCTTTTTCATATTCATATAGATGAATTCCATATTCATATGAAAATTCATATGCTTTCACATAATTCAAGCTTGACAAAACACATGGAAGTCCAAGGATCTGCTATAATACTTGAAAAGCAACTTCTCCAGATAACATCAAGCCCCCGACTCTGTCTTATCTGCAGTTTCCTTCATTTGCAGAAACACTAGTTGGAACAATATTTGAAACCTGCTTGCAGAAGAGGTGGCAAGATTGAGGCCCCAAACAAATCACCTTCAGCTGTTAAAATTTATCACCAACTCAAGCAGCAGAGCCTTCGTAATCCACTGTACTGCCACCAGGGCAACCACCAGTAAAAGACAATGTCTTGAACACAAATGAAGATTGTTACCATTTGAATCATTATTTCATGCAGCTCTGGCATTTTCCAGATTTTGCAAATTACAAAGACCTGATTAGTCTCTATGGTTTGAAAGTTAATGTTGGAAAGGGTAAATGTACTTAAATTGGTTTCAAATTACTTGTTCATAGTAGACTTTTTTTTTTTTAGAGTAAACTTTATCAGAATCTAGCTGCCTGAAGAGATATACAGGCACAGAAGAAATAAGTCAACAAAGACAAATGCCAGTCTGAAGCTGACCAGACGCAGGTTTCCATTATCAGGTTTAAAAGAGGCAGCAGACAATCGGAGAAAAAGTCCTTTGAAATGGAGCCCAGGTTCAGCCTGTCCAGGACCACATTTAGATTTCCTGCATTTTCTTAAGAGCTCTAATTTGACATACTCTTAGAGATGACATGAGGGCGTGATTATGTGTAATTCAGCTTCTGTTTTCTTCCTCTGCTAAAGTTTCTAAAAATTTCTCACACTAATTTAATTCTATGTATCCTAAATAGATCCTCACGTATTTAGGTAATTTGCAGTGAGTAGTTCTGAAGTTTAATTTAATTTGAGGTGTTCTGTTTACATTTGTTGTTTCTTGCCTACTTTTTTGTTCACGTGATACTTCACTTTGGGATAGTTTATAGAGTGAAGAAGGATTTTTTTACTTAGGAGCAAATTGGGTTTGCTTACAAGAAGAAAGAAATGCAGTGTATTCCCTCCCCTTTCTTGGCATGAGTGTTTATCCATTGCACAAGGTTGTATGTGAAAGCCATTGAAGTATGTGAAAGCAAGCTTCCAGGAGCCATTGTTTTTCCCCATCCTGTTGGAAGGAACCGGGGCTGCCCCGCTGTGGGGAAGGAGAGCATAAAAAGTTCCAAGTCTGCCTCTCACTGATTTCTGTCCCGCTCTCAAACTGTGGGAGAGGCAGAAAGGAGCTGCAATTCTCGAGTAAGCATTTCTTTCCTGGGCATCTCACAACTCTGCATTACGCTTCACACGCAGAAAGGGGCTGAGTTAATTTCTAGCCTTCATTTGAGTTCAGTAATCATAAATAGCAGCAAATGTTAAATTCATAAAACATACTCTGTGAACTTGAAGAAAAAGAATGTCTCTGGTGTGTATTCACATTTTGTAATGAACAGAGGTGTGTGATGTCTGTAGGTCTATTAATTCCTTTTGCTACAATGATTTTAAAAAATTTTTCTCCTCCTTTAAATACATGCTAATTCCTTAAGGTGCTAGATCTCCTATGTATGGAATCACTACATCTGGAAGGCTGGAGGAGATAATTAGGTGGGTGAAGTATCATCAGTGCTTTGAAGTCAATGTAAAGAGTCCTGACAAGTTCAGAATCTTATGCTTGGATTTTATAAGAGCACCACTCCAGCCTTCTGTGCAGGCAAACTGCCTGCTGCCAGTGGATAGAGATGGATTAGTTGTTTTTTTTAGATACCACAGCTGGTAACAGTAAAATTTTCATGCTCATACTTAATATATAATATTGTACGTAATTCTCGTCATAGAAAGCAATGTCATGGATGTTATTGGTTTTCGAAATTTAAAGCCATTTATAGTGTTCAATACTAACAGACTGAAAACATGAATTCCATATGTTTTTAGAATAAAATACAGTGTGAGTGAGCAGTTTTCATTATGCCTTTCATTTTCTGTGTACTGTCCAACATTGCTCTTTTTCATGTGCTATCATTTTTTAAACTATTTTGGTGTTGTGGTCATGGTGCTTCTTCCACTTTTAACTTGCTTCTCATACTACTTTTTTTTAAACTTCTCTGTTTCTTAGATATTATTCTCTTCCTTCTCTCCCTTTCCTGAAAATATTACTGAGGTCTTTTACTGAAACAATAACTCTTGTGGTGTCCTCCACTTAGGATAAAGAAGTTAATTAACTTTCGTTTTAGGCAATAAAACTTTGTAATAAATATGTTGATCTTATACTTGCTTGAGTTGCACTATGTAAACCAGAGAAACTTTGAAGTCAACAGAAATATTATCTGAGACAGTTGTAGCTGGGCTTTTGGAGATAATTTGAGACTGAAAATAGCTCATAGTATATCAAAGCAGGAATTATATGAGCTATAACGATAAGATTGCTGGTTGGGAAGACTAAGTGAAATAGCAGGAATATCCTGATATCATTGTATTGGTTTTCATGAATTTGGGATGATGTTGTGCATTTTGGTTTCAGCAGTTAAAAGTCGTGTTTGAATGTATTTATAGACCAAAACTTGTAGTGGTTCTTATATGCTAATGAATTTAAATCTTTTATATATTCATAAGAAATGTTTATAATTGAGTTAATTACATCTGAGATAATTTATTGCTATTATAATACAGCTATTTGATTAATTATTAAAATAAGCGTTTTGAATAGTCACTTTAAAATAATACTGGCGTATCTGTAGAAGTGTTTGTATTTTTGTCAACTTATTTTTATGCTTTTTTCTATACTTTGATCTGTAATCATAATATTACAAATATTTTAATAACCCAATGACTCTAGAAGTAGAGTTATCATTTTGTATATATATCCTCCCATTTCAAGGGAGAATAAAGAAATAATGTCTAAAGTAGATATAAGATTTAAAATATTGGACTTGTCCTTTCAGGGTCCTCTGTGTAACTCTCATTAACTCTTAGAAAATGCTCAAAAGCAGTGATTGTTGGCTTATAGCAGTTCTTATATCTGAGCCCCAGAACATTTATTACTCCATCTTTGTGAACATCTAGAAGTTCAGACTTGCAGAATTGCTTGTAGTGCATGTGAGTGAAGGCTATATGTTTGGGACCTACATCATGCTCTTAAGGCTTGAGTTAGAGAGGTCTCAGAGCAAACTCGATTAGGTGACGTTATATCGTTACAGATTTTATCCTTCATATAAACCATCATGCTGGGATTTTCTTTCAGTTGGTGGTTTTTGAGTTCCATATCTGAAAACTCCAAAGGTTAATCCACAACTACAAACAATCATGTTCCTTCTCTTATTACTACCTACAGATTGATCCATGTGCTTCATATCATACTGCGGAAATGCTTGTTCGAACACAGTAATTCATTCTGTAAAGCTGTTTGAGATACATGACACTTAAAGAAAAATGGTCAAAAAATGCCAGTACAAACCAAACTATGTTATAAAGGCTGCATTGCCAGATATAAGAAAACTGAGTTATTGGTCAGTATAAAAGGAATGAAAACAACGGCTAAAATTATGGTTTATATTTTTTGTAGTCAGGACAGGCTAATATATTTTCTTAGACAAACCTGCTGAAATTCTCCAGGCTGTGCAGTAAGGCTAAGAGAATGGTTATTTTAGAGTGCATGCAAACCTATACCAAGTTCTTAATCATTTTTGTCCTTTTTGTTAGCCTAATGACAGGAATTTTCAGAAAAAAGATGTCTTGTTATCTTTCTTAATCAAACATATTAAGAAATGATAAGGAACAGGCAATTGCCCCAGTTTATACAAAGATTATGTGACTGAATTTGATGGTGTCTATATTTCAGCAGAATTAAAGTTACTCAGTGTCAGAGTATTATATGTTTTAATTTAAACATTAGATAAATCCTCTTCAGTCCACAAAACATTTTTCTTCAAAGCTTTTCTGGGTTGCTATTTTTTTTGTTTGTTTGGTTGGTTGTTTTTTTTCTTACCATCAATAGCAGTTATGTGTATGCAGCAAGAGCAAACTTGTATTATTAAAATCCTGTTTGATCTTTATGCAGAAAAATATTGAGATATATATATGGAAATACTATATTTGTGCATACAGATAGATTTATACATGTTCCTTACACATACATCTGTGCAGAAATATCTTACATAATACTCAGAGGAGGAAGCACAAGTAAAATATTCAGTAAAGTTAATTGAAAAGTAAAATGTTGGTTTTCAAAGTGTTGTGTTTTATATTTATTTATGGGATATAAAACATAGAGTTCAGATCATGTAGCAAAGATAGGTAAGAAGCATTTTAAATCCTAGAGTTTCTCTGAAACTTTTTCTACAGCTGTTCTTTTCCATGTAATCATGTAAAACCAAAATTTTATTTTCTCTTATGATGAAATAAAAAGCCAACCAAGATAGAATATCAGCTGTTACGAGCTATACAGCATTTCATTTTAGATTTAAAGAGCTGATATATATTTTATTTTGAAAGGTTGACATCATTCTTGGAACCGGCTGTGGAATGTTCACATCATACAAAAAAAATATATAACCTTCAGATTCACTGAGGACTCCCTTTTACCTATATAATATTTTTGTTATGACTGTATCCACTGGAACTTGGGAAAGTTACATTAAGTATCACTGCAAGTATGGGAAATTCTGAATACTTCTTTGGATTTTGTAAATGTTTTGACAATTTACTAATGAAATGGGGAATTATTACCAAGCAAATCAATTGTAAAATATTTTTAAATAAGTGTAAGGTTTAGAAATTGTAACACAAGTTTTTTGATTTAATGAGCTACATCTCATTTTATAGTCAATTTAGTGCCCTTTTATGTGTGTGGTCTTGTGTGTGCATGTGTGTGTAAAATTGAGGCAGTACACATTAATGACATGTTCATGACTCGGCAGATCAGTTCCATCTATGACATGAGAGTTTAAATGGCAATCATATTAGAAATACTTTTTGAAGTCTTTTTGAGGCTATTGTACAGTACAGAAGTGTACACCAGAAAGGCTTCAATGTGATCTCTACAATACTGTATAGTTTAAAGACACTGATAAGTGGGTATGTTCCATTGCCTTGATTTTTTTTTTCCAGTTGGCACCAGAATTGCTTGAATACCAGTCTGCTTTGGTCACTTAGATTTTATCTATGCTAGGGTACAATGCCTAACAGAGAGTTTTGTTTTTAAATCTAAACTGTACACATTGTCAATGTCGTGGAGTCCTCTACTCTGTGTCAGAAAGGGAAAAGAGTACATTTTTGAGCAGTACACTGAAGAGAAAATAATTTTCAGTGAAGAAAGCTCACTTTCAATGAAGAGTTTTCACTTGTCACTTTCACTTCAATGTTTAGTTTTCTAAATGGACTGGTATTTTGGAGCTTTGTACACATTGAAAAGGTGCTTACATTGATCAACTACTTAATTACCATTGATTCTCAGTGTGAGTACATAATCTCATGGCACAGCCTGACTAACAATTGTTAACATTTGACTAATCAATTAATTATTTCAGTATTCATGAAGGCAACAGATAAGATTGATTCTCCATTGAAAGCTAGCACTGCAGGAGAAATGCCAGTTTTCATAATTTAATAGTAAGCATTTAATTTTCTTTAGCTGAAATACATGAGACATTTGGATTTTCTATGTTCTGTATATAACCATATCAAATATTCTGATCCTCGCAGAGAGTCTGTGGTTCAGAGGAAATGTTAAACAGCACCATGTACTTAGTGTGATCTTTCCACACGTGTAGTATCTTCATTATTATACCCCATGTTCAAATATTGCAAATGTTCAGCATTTCTGATGAGGTACATTTAGGGCTTGTAGAAAATATTAGATTGAACAAAATGGAAACTTAGTCTCTCTGCTTGGCTGCTAAATGCATGACCATGGGCAAACATAGACAAGAACATCAACACATTTCTTCCAGTGGTGTGTGGCTTTGGAGGAACTCTGCAATAGGCCATAAGTATCTCCTTGGCCAACTGGTCCTTGACATGCATTTATGGCAGATGGCAGAAGCTGCTCAAGAGTGTTTTGGTGACTTTAGTGCTTGTCTCTGCACAAAGCTTTTCTAGACATTTCACACATCTGTTTCTACCCAGTGGAATGGGAAAAAAAGCCATGTTTGAGTTCTACCTTGAGATGCTACAGCGGCCCTGCTGGGTGGTCTGATGCCACGTTAATGGTGTGAGCACAAGTGCTGGCTTTGATATGAGAGCTCATGCTGGCCGGCGCTAACGGGGGCAAAAGCCTCTTACTCCCCTGTCAATTCACAGCACAACTTCCCTTTCATCTGTTAACCTTTCAGTACTGGTGACCTGGAGACAGCCATGCCTGCCATTTCTTACCAGGTTCTTTGTTCATTTAGTTTTTCTTGTTAACAAGTTCTGTAATCATGCATTGTGAAAATACTACAATAACATTGCCTATCTTGAAAGAGTTGCTGGGAAATAGGATTTCGGTGAATTACTGAAAAATATTTTTCTGTTTAACATAACAATACCTTCACTTTGTAGTAAAGTGGAGATGCGGGGGAATTATCAGTGCATACAATTTTATCAGCTTACATACAGCTTGTTTTCCTGAATATGTTTTAAAAAGCTTTGCATTTCTGAAGTTAAAACTTTAACTGTTGTTTAGATTGCCTTGTATCCCCCAGAGTTTCCTTTCTTTTAAACAGTTATCTTAAAAAAATCCAAACCAACATACAACCGACAACACTTCTGGAGAGAATCAGAATTCAATTTTTTTTTTCCTGAGCCGAATAAAATGTATTTTGTTATTTTCACTGGCTAACGGCTCATTAATTTTCTTCATAAATACTGCACATAATGTGTTCATCTTCAATTTAATATTTCAGTATGTTAAAGTTTATGATCGCATAAACATTTTCTTTTCAAATAGTGCCTGTAAGACTGAGGTCACTGAAACAAGGGTCCAGAGCTCCTTCACAGTTTTGTAAATCAGGGGAATTTTGTTCAAGTCAGTGGAATTAAAGTTGCATGAGATCACAGTGAAGTCCAAGGATACTATAGTGATCATTACGCTGAATATAGGCTGCAGAACTGGATCCATCTGTGCACAGAAGAGCCATATGCTGTGACTAATACTTGGAAGTGATGGATGGATTTTGCAGACTTTAACATGTAATAACTAGTACGTAGTTAGATGTCAGTGGATGTAGCAGAATATGAGCGGGAGTAGCAGGCATAGCCAGCTGTTCCATATCCATGCTATATTTGGCCAAGTAGATTTATAATGTGCTCTCATTCATTGGCATGTCTTCATTCACCTTCATCAAGTATGAGACACCTTGTTCCTGCCTTTACTCACTGACTTCCTCTTCCTCCAAAAATGAAAAATTCCTGCAGGTGCCGAAATCCTTTCAAAGGTGATCTCATAGAAAAGAAATAACTTGTGAGGGTTAATATCCAAGCAAATCTAAGAATTTGCAACAAACTTTGCGCATCACCATTTCTAATCCTAAACTAAATTATTTTAATAATATTGGAAGTTTTGAAACTTAACATCCATAATACATAGACTGTGTTCCCCCTTAAACAAAGTTTTTTTCTAAGTCATTAGGTAGTAATGTAGTATTAATTGAAGCTTTTTTGTAAGATGAAAGCTACCTTAAAGAACTAGCAATGGAAAAATGGCACCAAGAAAAATAACAGCTATGGAAAAACACTACCAACAAAAATATAAGGTTTCTTTTTTCCCCAAGAATAGTAAATCTGATCTTGAATCACATTTTATTGTAATTCAAAGATAAGTTTTTCCAACATGTTGGAAAAAAATGTTCATAATTTCCTTTTTTTTCTCTCTGTACTGGATTTATCAATGAAGCTTTTTTAATAAAATACTTTTAGGCCTCCATTTTATATTTTATTTTCTGAAACTTTATAGCTGAGAATACTTCTAATGCATGATCTTGTAAATTTATTGCTTTTTAACTGCATAGCAAAAATTACTGGAATACTTGTATCAGGCAACATTTCTGAAAAATAGCTCAGACAAATTTCTACAGTAGGAATACATTTTGCCATAATACATGATTTTGAATTTGCTTTAGAGCTTAACCTGTTGGCAGTTCCTGAACTGGGCAAGAAAAAGGTGTCATCTGTCAGATATTTATGTTATTCATTCAAAGTATTGCTACAAGCACTTATATTTATTTTCTCCATGCTGTCAAGCTGTGATTTCTTTTAGCAATGACACTTTTATCTGTTTATTTTGGAATGCTCAGACTTGAAGTTGCTAGTTCTTCAAAATTCTCAGTTTCACATTTTAAAATAATTTCTGTATCAATGTAGCTGCAGATGCAAAGCGAGTGTTTTTCTCATTCAGATTGTAAATCTGAGTCTCCAGCAATTCTTTCTAGACATTATTTTTGTTGTCCAGCAACACAATATGTATAAATATGAAGTAGAAAAAGGTTGTTATTCAGGGTGAGTCAGCCACCGTAAATAAAAATGAGAGTACGTGAAAAAACAGAGTGGTACCTTTCATTTCTTCTTGTGCATTTTGATGACGAGTGGGACATGGATGCAAAATGCTGCAAATGGCTCCAACCAGGAGCTGTTCAGGTCTCATTCCCAAGAATGTGATAATGGGTCTCTTGCAGGCATCAGACTGGCAAATCCAGAACTGGGAAGCATATCCCAGGATTGAACAGGACACTATCTTCAATCTCTATTCATTTCAAGTGGAAGCTAAACATTTGTAGAGCTCACCTCCATCCTTCTGATAGTGGAGTGTACATTATTTTCAGTCTGCTTTTACCATGCTGCTCCTGGAGACAAAATAATTTTCTCTCTGATTTGATATCTCTGTTCTGTAATTCAGAAATGAAGCTACAGGTTTGAAATAATGGAATTTGGTAGTTACCTCCACTTTATGTTGTTCTTTGAACTTTTGCCTTGTATTTCAAAGATGGCACACATTTCTTTCAAACGTTTTCAAATTGAGGCAATGCCTAAATGTAGACTTGGCTACTCTTTGCATGGGTGGATTGATGAAGTATTGGTTAGTCTCCATTCACTGAGGAGAAGCAGTGATCTTCTAAATATTTAGTTAAGGAAATTGACTATATTTTTCTTTACCGAAAGGGAATGCTCTCATTTATGGTCCATATCTCCTCCAATGTGGTCAAAGCAGTATCAATGTAATTAAAGGAAGGAAGGGAGGTTGCATAAGCTGTCCTGGTTTTGGCTGAGATAATTTTCTTCCTAGTAGCTGGTACAGTGCTTTTGGTTGTAGGGTGAGTATAATGCTAATAACATGCTGCTCATATGGATGCCCTGACCTGCCCTTCATCCATGATATTAGCAGAGTTCAAAACTGCTTTTTCTGGCCAAAATGGAACACTGAGTGAGGATATAGTAGCCAGGTAACACATGCAACTGCCAAATATGTGGCTGCCACCTTTGCCAAATGTGTGCGATTGGCATAAGCTACTTATATTTTCAAATCTGTTAATTATTGACACTTCTGGCAGTGTTGATGGCTGCAGTCCATCTTTTTTGATGAGCCATATGTAAAAAGAATGGATGTTTGCTTTCTGTAGTTTAAGACTGTGCCATGGTATTTTTAATATGTTCAACTTACTTTTTCATATAATCCCTTTGAAATGTGAGCCAAAATCTGTTTTATTTTCCCAACATGCTACTTATATATTTCCTTATGGTATAAAAAATTGTTTGCTTATGCTGTGCTGTGAGCAATTGAGTCATAGAAAATAAAAATTAAAAAAAAAAAAAAAGAAAGAAAAGCTCTTCCCTCTTGTAAGATGGACTGTTTATTTACAAAATTTGTGTGGACTCAGGAAACAAAGGAGGAAGAAGTATAATACACTCCCAAAACAATGTAGTGTTGTGTAAACTATGACTTACTCCAACAGGTGTCAGGTCCCACGTTTAGCACAGGAGAAAGGAGGTAGGAATACAGGACTAAAGGCTGGAAATAACCCACAATAACACTGCTCTTCAAAAAGTCACATGATTTCCAGCATGGGCATTTTGGTATATGGGCATTTTGGTATATGTGTATTTTGGTAAAATGAACACTCCTGAATTTTGAACTTGCTCTGATAATTAAAATAAGTTGTCTTTATTCCTGTTTTAGGTTTTGGTCTAATGTTTCAGTGGGGATTTTTCCAGGTTTTTTGTTTGGTTTTTGTTTGGTTTTTTTTTTAAATATATATTTTTTTTTCCATTCTAAATGTATTAGCAGACATGTAAACTGCACTTCATACTTGAAAATAGAAATATGTCTAAAATTAAGTCAAATATACTCCACTTTTAACTGGCTCTACTGTTTTGTAACAGGTGTTTTATTGAATCTAAAAAAAAAATGCAGACCTCTTTCTGCACATCCAGTTTTATTTTTTTCTTGAGATATCTCAGCTAATAAGTGCAAGTGGAGTCAGGTCAGTTGTAGGAACTGGGTGGTAAAAGCTCTGTCCTATTACTGAACAAGTTCCAGATGGAGCTTATGGAGCAGCCATTAAGTCTGGAACTGGAGATGCTATAGCCACCAGAATAAAAGATTTAAAAATTATCTGGGTAATAAATCTGATAAATGGGCATATATACTCAAAGGATAGTAAGGTTTCCTCTTGAGTTATCTCAGTCAGTTTTTCAGTCTTTCAGTTGAATGCATTCACCTTAGCTATATCATTCAAGGGTGCAATTCATTGATCTGCTTTTATGATTTCTTTACAAAGTGAGAATTTTCTCATTATTCCTTCTGAAAAATAGATCTATGACGATGAAGTTTCATGAACCCAGCAAAATTCCTGAGTGTCCGGTGCTAACAATAAATCTCACCCAAGCACAGACTCACCCCATGGACTATCTGATTAAACACTACAGTCTTCATTCTTCACAGCAGTGGCTGCCTGTCACCTCCTTTTTCTGAATGCCTCTATAGATAGGGATGAGTTGTGCCAGATGAAGCATGAAGGCAGAAAACAGCCAACTGAATGGCACAAGGCACACTTGGATGTCAACTATCAGGAGCACAAGAAACTCTTTTATGAGTCTGTTACACCTTTGATGTAACCCAGAGGTCCTTTACTCTTTACAAGAGAAGCCGCAGAATAGTCAGTGACAATGTATCTTAAAAAGATTTATGCAGGATCATTCCAAAACAGAGAACTGGAATTTTCTTAGCTGTAGGCTACATCCAGGATAATTTTTTGATAAAATTTGACATTTAGAACTCTTTTTTGACTAGTTCTGGTTAGACAATGGGAAAGGCACTCGCTATAAAAGTGGGGCCTTAGTCATATTCATGTTAAAGACTTGATAGCCATTCTACCTAGGGAGCTTTCAGCTCTGAGAGAAATATATTATTTATTGGCTGTCTCTTACACATTGTAACTGTAGATCACAAGTAAGCTTTACTATCTCCTTCTAGTCATGAGATTTTCACAACTACAAGTTATAATTCTACTGCCAAGTATTCTGTTTCTTTAAAATGCAATGGTCCAGCATATCTAGTAATGTCTAAATAATGTGCCCTGCAAGAGTCCTTGGATCAGATGACCCTTTTGGATCAAATGTCCTTCTTAAGATATTATTGAAATTATAGAAGTCCAACATCAGAATTTTCTGTGAATTTTCTCTTTGGTTGTTTTTTTTTTTTTTAATCTACCTTAAAAAATAGAAACTGATTCGAGAAGGACATTGCCAAAGTTCAGCCAGATAATGGCAGTGGTGAATGAAAAGATAATTTTGAAGAATCTGAGCACTTCATGAACACTGGGAAATGGTTCCCCAACTGAAGAGCTTCCTTATATTGCCTATAAAGTTAAATGCCTTAAAGTACTCAGATCCAAACATCTAATTCAAGAAAATAGTGATCTGGATTACTCAAAAGTTGCTAAATTAATCCCAAAAGAGAGTACAGAATGGAAGTAAATGTCTGGTGATATTTATAAATAAACATCCTTATGCTTGGACATAGTGTTTATTTAGGTTTAGTCAATCTTTACCTTCAGGCCAAGGTTATGTTTCACATACTTCCCTATTTCTGCTTTGACATACAGAATCCTTATCACTTCTATCAACAACAGACCTTAGGTAGTCTTTAACACATTTGTTGCCTTTAAAAAAAAATAGAAAAGAAACAAAGGTATCAGAGAAACACCTGTTCTGTAGTGTGCTTTCCAGGTAGTGAAATTTTGATCATAGGCATATGAAAGTTGCTTAAAATACCTTTGGTTCTGTGTATGCACATCAGAGAACTATCTGGCTCAAGTCCAGTCCCCAAGGATGGCTACGGTTCAATTTACATGCAATACAAGTTTGTTTTGGCTCAAAAGGGGCTCTAGAGATGGCACTGCTTAGACAAAGATTGCTAGAAAGCTGACTATTCTTCCTTTGCTCCCTTAACTTGTGTTCATATCCTCCCAGATGTCCCCTCTAGCCTTGGGTCTGTGGAAAACCACCAGCAACAACAACTTGCCTGTGCTTCTATTTTGGGCAGCTTTTAGAAATGCTGCTATAATTTATGGAGGCCCAGTGAGCAGAGCTGAGGTTTTGATCCATTTCTGAAGAATGCACAGCTTTTAAGATCAGCCTGACTAAGTCATTCCCAATAAGACTTAGCCTCTTTCAAGCATAATGAAATTTCAATATCATTAACTTACTACAAAGTTTTGTGAAAGTGCACAGTACTTTTGTGAAGAGGTTTGTAGATAAACCTGGAACTACTAAAAAAATGTGCTGATGAGCACACAAACATACTTTTAGGTGCCTGAGAATTCACATAGAGCTGAGCGGCCTAAAATCGTGTTTCAGAAGTTCAGAATTGCTGTGACTAAATTTTTTGGGTTTGTACCATGTTCTTTTATAGTAAATTGTTGACATTTACAGAGTGATGACATTTCCTTTTTCATAGTCACATATTCAGGAGAGTATATTTACACAAGAAAAGCAAAATACCGAATCTTTAACAGGTCCCATGTACTAATATTTTTTACTTTAGAAATAACAAGTTTTATGGCTCAGTCAATACTTAATCATGAACTTTTAAAATTTACAGGGGAGTGAAAATTAAGCAAGGGGTCTGATCTGTGTTTCACTGTTGTTTTTTCACACTAAAGACTTTTCTTTCATGATGAAGTCAGGATCTGATATCTCAGTCACATGGGTTTTGACTACAGGTTACCTAGGAACAGTAGAGCAATTCTAAACATAAGAAAGATGAACTTCGACCTTCTTTGTAGCAGATGGAACATTTTGTGAGCAACTGGTCATGTGTAAATGTTAACTTGTTTGCCTTTCTTAGTAACCAACAAATGAACAACATATGCCTTTATTTTGCAAAGGCTACAGCTCTTTTTTTTTTTTTTCCTTGTTGCTTTTTTCCTTTTTGGGGAGGGGTGGAGTTATTGTGTTTTGAGCACAAATTATTATGTTCATTAGAACAGAGTAACTGAGTGACTATTTGCTTCTGTATCAAATGCATGGCATGTTTAGAAAATTAACATTAACAAACATTACTTATATCTGATTTTGTCAATGTTTAATTAAGAGGGCCCTCTACATTTTAGGAAGATATTGTTTGCATATATGTTACAAAAGGTTCACATTTAAATACTGTACAATTAGTTTCCATGAAAAAAAATTGACTTTTGCAAACCCCTACAATGGACAGTTTAAAGAAATAACTATTCTGTGTTTAAATTGTGCTCCTTAGTATTTTAAACAGATGGCAATGGCTTTCGTCTTGATTATAACTTTGAGGCATGCTTTACTAAATGGAATCAGCGGGGTTCATTAAGGTCCCATTTGATGTATCAGTATTATAAAAATACCATGTTAATTATCCTCAAACGTTGCAAGTTACCTCCATTTTCCTGCAATCAGAAGATGAGAGAAACCCTGTGAAGCAAATTAGTCCTAATTGAAAGAGGACTGATTAATATTTAAATAAGGCATTGTGTGAGGGATTCTGCCATGAGAAAAATAGGCTGAACATCTGAATTAATTGCATAGCAGGTTAAATTAAATTTCATATAATGGGTTGGAAGATGAGTTGGCACAGTGCTTTAGCAGGGAGCACAATGGCTGAAATACCAGTCTTTTCTTTCACTCTTGGCTGGATTCCACTGAGGTCCTTGTAGCCCTTACCTCTTTGTTGTCTTTCTTTCAATACAAACAAAGGTACTAACAGAAAATTGCAACTACATTTTAAAAAATGTTAATCCTTTTTGGGAGACAGCACCTGTCTACATTTGCTCAATTTTTCTTCCACCTTGGCTGCAAAATTGGGAAACATTAGTATCTTTTTCCTTGCCAGATTTAATGAGAATTGATGTCATAAAATGCTAATGGCTGGAATATAGTTAGAACTGTGCTATTAGTGGGTTATCACTGTCTGACATTTTCACTGCACAGGAGCATACATGTGGAGCCTGTTTAAAGTGATTGGGTTACTTAAGGGTCCCTGTTAGGGATATTTAATCCAACATAAATTACTTATGCACTTTGTTAGTGTTCAAAGGAAGAGCGTCACGTTGTACATGTTGGCAGTTTTCCAGTCAAGAGCTGTTAATTACTGTACAGCTAGTGAATACATTTTGTGGCAATGGAAGCCAAAGGGGGAAAAAACTATATCTATATTCCATCTAACTGAAAATGAATAGATGGGAATGCAGGGGAAAAAGTAGACTGAAGTCATTTTCACCCTTAGGAGTTACAGTGCCATTTGTTTTCATTTTGAAAATAAAAACAAATGACAGTATGATTCCCTGAGGGGGAAGTACTTTAGCTATAAAGAATCCCTGCCAAAAACAAGCTATTATCTATTTGTATGCTGATAAGAAAAAAGCATGTTCTTCAAAGCTCTAATTCATCTACATCTCTGCAGAGTTCAAGGTTCACTAAGATACTCTTTGCTTATCATATTGAATGCATGTGATAACTAGGAAAATGGCTGATAACTACAGTACTCATTTCTTTTTGACATGCAGTTTAGTATAGTCAAATTACTTTATATTTCCACTCTTATATTAACAACTGCTCTTGCCAAGGCTGGTGGGGTTTTAGTGGTGAAGAGACACAGTAAATAACAAGTATCTTTTGATATTATCATGTGGTTCAACTTTGGGAACTAGCCATAAGAAATAACTTTGAAGAGCTAAACACATTTTTTATTTGGAAGCTCGTGGATCATGTAACTGTGCTAGAGGAAAAATGCATAGTTCAGTTAGTAAAGTTACTGTATGGTCTACAAATAAAGAGCCTGTTATACCCTTGATCTCTACAAATGAAAATAAGGTTTGAATATGGCCTAAAGTCCTATCTTTATTTCATTTTATTATCTAACTGCAGTGCTACTTATGAAGTTGTCCATATGAAGTTCATAACAAAGATAACTCCGTTTTCTGTCTATATTATTGAAATTGCTAAAGGCACAATATATGCATGATTGTAGTTATGTAAACATTCCATTTCTCAAATACATCATTTATGAAGCTACGGGAGGAAAAAAGAATATCTTGCTTTTGCATAATAATACATCCTACCAAACTCTTTTTTTTTTAAAGCTAAACCCAAAAGTTTTATTTTCAAGTGATCTGCTAACACTTTCATTGTAGGCATTGTTCATTTGACTAAAATTCTCTCTCCTCCTTGGGCATCAACAGATCTTGAGTTTGTGATCTCTATGTATGTACTTAAATCCTCCAATAACCTTGACTCTCACATTTTCCAGAGTAGAGAGGTAGATCTGGAGACTGAAGTGTGTTTCAGATTTTAAAAAATGCTCAAGGCTACATATTGGTTTTTATATGATGACTCCAAATGGCTTGGGTTTGTTTGTGTTTGTTGCAGATTACTATCACAATAAATCCTAGATATGTACAAATAAGAACACATCATTATATATGCAGGTAGTTTATGTAATTAGTGGTTGTCACTAGTGCTCTTTGCCCTCCCTCAACTCTTTTGATGTTTTGCAACACCAACACTTAGTAGCTGGACTTCATAGACACTGCAGATCCTCAGGCCCAAGACTTTTCTTGGTTGTTTGCACCACACCTCTAATAACTGAACTGCTTTGGCTTATTGGTAAGGGTTACTAGAGTAAAAATGCTAGATTATATGTTTTGTACCATGCTTATCCTACAGTCATGCAGACACTTAAGTAACTACATTTTTCATTAAGAATCCCTGAATTGCCACCCAGAGACTTTGCATCTTTAGCATCTGAAAAGGCATAGGGAGGTGTTCCATTCTTGTGCTATTTGTAGCCATAAAAGCAACTATTTCCTTGAAAAAATAAAATTTTTTTGTTCCTACTTAAGGTTGCTCAGGGTTTGCAACCTAGGCATATTTTTACCCATTAATTCAATTTTAAGGATAACAAATGTATTCCTGGCTGAAGGGACAGAGCCCAAAGCTCCTTCCTGGTTAACAGCTATAACCACTAGGAAACAAAACAGAAACTTTTGCATTCAGAATTATAATTTTGGGTGTCATATCCTATTTCCCTTTGTACATCATGACTTCTGTTTTGGAAAGCTCTACTGTAGGATATCATACAAAAAGGTGACAACAATAATTTAAATATACTCAGAAAAAAAAATGGATGCCTGGCCACAGGTGCGACTTCTAAACTGTAGACAGGACTTCAAAAATTTTAATTTCTATGTAAGCTATCAAAATGTTGTTTTTTTCAAATTTCATCCTTGAATTCCTGACTATAATTTTAGGGACTGAATAAGCTACTCAGTTGAAACTTGGGGTTTCACTGTGGGACCTTGTCCTGGGTTTGGCTGAGATGGAGTTCATTTTCTTCTTAGTAGCTGGTACAGTGCTGTGTTTCAGATTCAGTATGTGAATAATGTGACAACACACTGAAGTTTTGGTGTTGCTAAGCAGTGCTTAATCTAAGCCAAGAATTTTTCAGGTTCCCATGCTCTGCCACTGAGCAGGTGTGCAAGAATGGAAGGGAGCACATCCAGGACAGCTGATCCAAACTGGCCAAAGAGATGTTCATACCATAGAATTTCATCCCCAGTATATAAACTAGGGGGTGTTGGTCAGAAAGGGCAGTGGGTTGGGGCATTGGGCAGCAGGTGAACAAGTGTATAGCTCTCCACTTGTTTTTCTTGAGTTTTATCCATCTTTTTTTAGTATCTCTCTTTTCATTAAAATTATTGTTATTATTAGTGGCAGTATTATATTTTATTTTGTTTCAATTATTGAACTGTTCTTATCTCAATGCACAGGTTCTACCATTTCCATCTCTCCTCCCCATTCTAGTGGGGAGGGAGGGGGAGTGAACAAGTAGCTGGATGGCACTTAGGTGCCAGCTGGAGTTAAACTGCAACAGACCTGTATACCCATCTATTTCAATACTCAGTCACATTTCCTAACCATAAATTTGAGAAGTTTAAAGCTTCATTAAAGATTCATTTAAAAATGAATAATTAGATGATGCATTTTTATTAAAAGCAGGGGGTTTTGTTATATAGTTCCAATTTCCCTATTAAATTCAATCTTTGTAAACAAAATAAAATAATCTAATTAAATAAACATGACAATGTTCAATATCTCTACTAGTTTAAAAAAATCATATGAATATGAATCACTGTTCCAAATCATTGATACAGATTATTTTCCTGGCTGTGAAAATTGAATGTTTTATACTCATGCCATTAGTTAATTTGATTATCAAAATTTTTTTCCCAAACAAAGAACTGGAACATTAGTCTTGCTTCTTTAAATACAAAATTAATAGTAACTGTTAGTATCTCAAAATCAAATACTTGTTTTACAGGATTTATTGATATTTTTCTCAAATCAATAGTTACATAGAAGCAAATTATGTACTTTGGTTCTGTAGTTCTTTATAGTTTTTTCTATAGATCTTTTACTTCAGGTGAAGATTTTTGGTATACTGAAGCATTTTAAGTGAATAGCATCTTTCCCTTAAAGCCTATCTTGCTGACAAATGCAATCCTGTGCCTAATAATTTTCCGTTTAAGGAATTGTGTTAAGGTGGGCTTCATATTTCAGTTTTGGTTTTCCAGAGACTCTGTCTTATGTAAATTTCTATGTGGTTTTCAGGGGTGTCTCTGGCAAGGAGGAAGCATTAGGCATGGTGGTAGCCAGGTTGCATTTGGGCCTTGGATGTGAGCAAGCTGTTTGAAATTTTGGCAAGACCCAGCTGAACCTGAATGGATGAAGGGTTCTGCAGATTTCTTTCCCTATTCTATTGTACATGCAACAGGTACATAGATTAGGCAGAACTGTGACATCCAGGAAAGTGTTTTCCTATTTAGGCTACTTTTGTTCTTTCAGAATGTGAGAGCAAAAATGAACTCCTTCTTGAGTTCAAATGACAAGACAGGATGTTTTTAATTTTTGATTCTGTGTAACTGACTAGTGTAGTAAGCTCAGATCTCTTGTCTAATAAAAATGGCCATTAATGACTGTGTGCTACTAAACAAATAAAGGATGGCATCTTAGTAGTGTTTTTTTCTCATACAAAAATAATGTTTGGCTTAATCCAGGAAAAAAATATGAAGTGATACAATGTGCTAACCAGAGGGACTTATTGATTGTTGACATTTTAGAACTACACATGAATTATCAGATAAGCTGTTCTCTTTATGAAACTCAAGAACTTCTGTTTGTATTCAAAGATGGAGTACTACACATCTGGGTATTATCAGAAAATAAATAGATACGTAAACTCTCATTGTTAGACATGAACTGAGTAGACATTTTCTCAATGGCATCTCCGTTTTAAAACCTATTTAAGTATCATTTTAGACACTTGATTCATGATGTTCCAGCTCTCTGAACAATTTTTCTCAGATATTTTTTAAGTAGCAAAGTGGAGACCTAGTCAAGGAAAATCTGAGAGGAAAAACCATATAATATCAAGATGAGGGTTAGGGTCTACATGTGTGTTTCTGTATCTGGAAATTAATAAATCATCATGTCTCAAAAGGAATCTTTAGAAAGAGTGCAGTTTTTACTGGGAGCAGATGGTTTTGGTTTCTGTAGAATTAAACAATGCTTTTTAAATTATCCCCAAATTTACAAAGGTATTTCAAGGTTAAATAAAGCTAAGAGTCAAAGCAAACGTTTTCTGCTGGACTTACTGCATGATCCTTGACATGTTTTTCCTGCCAACAAAATAAACCCAAGGGGTATGTAGCACAGTCCTTAACTATGATAAGGCTATTGATCCTCAGAATCTCATTTCTCACTATATTTTTTTTCACTGCTGACAATTACATCATTTACATTACATACATTGCATACAATTACATTAAAATGGTATCTAAAGTTGATTTAAGGATAAGATGTCAGTTAGCGCAATGTTAATATTTCATCTTTCCAGAATACATATAGGACTTCTTTTTGCCAAGGATTCTTGGATCTCCTGATGACATTCAATCTTTTTCATGGATGATAGCACATCAAATTATAAAAAGGGTTTATATCTGCATTTTAATCCCTGCAAACATGAAATCAGCTAAATATGTATGTTGCACGGATCTTAAAGAGTATTTACATTGTTGTGATTAGTGCATTTTAGAAGTGTTACTATGCAGTTTAAAATAAATTAACAATCTGCTCAAAAATTTTGGTATGTACATCAGATGCTTCAATCTGTCATTCATATTGTATCTATACCCATATATACATACATTTATTTACATATAGGCTTATATACCTCCAGCAACTTTTTCTTTCAGAATTTGGGCTATAATTTGTCAAACTGTTTCTACTTTTTTTTTTTTAATTTCATAGTATCTTTTTATAGTGCTTTAATACTAGCACTCTCTTTTCAAACTTCAGTTTTGAAGGCTCTTCTGCCAAATGTGTGAATCTGTCTCTGCAGGTTGTCCATGTTTGTTTCTGAGAAGCTCCAAATTGGTAGGAATCAACTTGGAAGCGTGTAGTAGCTGTCAAATCCTCAGAACAGGCTGCACATGATCTTATGACTGATTTAGCATGTACTGGGAGCCAAAGTAATACAAAATAATTGGTTGTTCCACCCATTCATGTTTGATGGCTGGGAACCTGATCCTCAAAGACGGCGTCTCAGCTGGGAAAGTCTAAACACTTCTGACTCCCAGAGCTGCTTGTGTGCTGAGACTGCTCCCAACTCCATCTCAGAGCAAGTCTGGGGAGCTCAACCTTTTGTCTGGCATGCTGCAGTCACACAGGAAGGGGTCAGTGCGCAGTCCAGCAAAGTGACTGGCCTGAAGATTTGGTAAGCAAGGCAACAGTCTGAGCTGGGGTGAACATCTGGGTTTCAGTTGCTGATTCTTGGCTTGCCTTAAATATGCATGAGGTGCATGAGCTCTCTAGGATTAAGATTTATTCCTTGACTCTGACACACAATAATTCTTCTTTTCCCCATCCTGGTTTAGCAAGTGAGGGAGAGAAGGGTTAGTCACAGGGATAACTGGGCTGCCCTGGAGAAGATCCCTGGCTACACAAAAGAGGTGGCTACAGTTATGTCACTGCACACTGCCTTGGTGAAGAAAAACTGAGGTGGAATCTATCTCTTAATGAGCTCCATCTAGTCTGTATGGCCCTCCAGCCTTATTCTGGGCTAGCTCTGCTGCAACCAGTGGAGGTTCAGGCTTCACCTACACATTTCATGATGAGTAGTTATGTCCTGATTGTATTTGCTCTTGCAAATATAATGTTAAATGGTAAAAGGAAACTAGACAGTTCATAGGCAAATTAGGAAAATCTTACTAATTCTTGTCTGCTATTGTGGTTTAACCCCAGCTATCAACCAAGCCCCACACGGCTACTTGCTCACTTCCCCACCAGCAGGATTGGAAAGACAATCAGAATGGTAAAAGCTAGAAAACTTGTGGGTTGAGATGAAAACAGTTTAATAGGGAAAGCAAAAGCCATACATACAAGCAAAGCAAAACAAGGAATTAATTCAGTGCTTTCCACGGGCAGGCAGGTGTTCAGCCATCTCCAGGAGAGCAGGGCCCCATCACAAATAAAAGTTACTTGGGAAAAACGCCATCACTCCAAACATCCCCCTTCTTCTTCCTCCACCTTTATATCCTGAATATGATGCCTTACAGTGTGGAATATCCCTTTGGTCAGTTGGGGTCATCTGTCCCACTGTGTGTCCCCCCACCCTCCCATGCACCCCCAGCCTCTTAACCAGCATGGCAGCAGAAGCAGAAAAGGCCTTGGCTCTGTGTAAGTCCTCTTCAGCAACAACAAAAGCATCTCTGTATTGCAGTTATTAGTTTTGGGTGATGAGTTATGAGCTGTGATAATGTTCTAAGGCATCAGAAAATCAAACATTATCCATAATGAGTCTCAGCCTCAGTTGAAATGAAGTAGTAATCTGTAGCAATTAATTTTGGTTGCTGATGCATCTGAAGCTCTCCCATCTAAAGAGGCATGTGGTTTGGGTGTGCAGGAGATGGTCTAACTGAAACTTAGCAAACTGTGGATGATTAATTGTGTGACAATGACTGTAGGCACACTGTTTGAGGCTTGCATTCTGCAAAGTGCAGGAGAATGAAAGGGTAGAGAGGGTCATGGACCCAGCAGACTGTCCTTTGTGGGGTGTTGACAGGTGGATGGTGCAGCCTGCAGTAAGCAGCTGTGTCTGGAGAAGGAGTGCAGTATGGGAACCAGGTGTGGGTTCATTCCATGCTTCTGTGGAGCATACACCATTACTTTAAAATCCTTTTCCCTGGCAGGTGGTTGTCCCCATCAACAGAACAGAACCTCCCTGACTAGAGTAACCTAAATCTTAATTAACATGTAAATATTTGCCTTGTTGTTAATGCATATCTGGAGACTCAACTATCTTTCAAATAAAAAAAATGAAGGAGCAGAGCAGAAATTATCCTACCCTTGTGCACCACAGAGAAATGTCTAAAACATTCAGCAAAGCATTTTCTTTGTTAAATCAAAGTGCACAATGTTGACCCTTTGTAAGAACACTGTTATGCATTTTTAATGGGAATATTGTGAGCAGTTGAGAAGCTGCATAATGAATTTCATGCATTTCACTATGTGTTTGTTCTAGTTTGTGCCCTCATAGTCAAAAGAGGGGAATCACATACCTTGAAAATAATGTTCATAAGTAGTAAGAAGCTTCAGTATGCATACTGTATTCTAATTATACTTTGAATATTAGCATTTCATTTCTGCTAAAGGGCTCACTCAGAATGAACCATAGAATTTTATGGTGAAAACTTATTCTGATCACTAACATAAATTTAAACACCTCTGCAGAGAACATTGAGATTTGCAATATCACAATAAATAAAGAAAAGATAATTTTAAGTTGTCATGCAGCTAGGTTAAATATAATGTTCATTTCCCATTCAACGTTTCTGTATCCTCTCCAAATAAGTAACTTATGCTACTTTTTTTTTTTTTTTTTTGGCATTTCACAATAAATACCAAACAGCTCTCCCTCTCTTTTGCCTGCCAAGATGTAATGTGATTTGATTACCTCAGGTATTTTCCTACTGGGAGGGGCAGTTTATACCGTGCAGAAGCAAAGTATGAACAGGCAAAGACTGTTGGGTGCATACCTTCCTTGGAATGCTGCTGCACAGCCAGTGCAGGGTGAAAGAGCCACAGTATAAATGACAATTTGGCGAGCAATTGCATTAGGACAGGATAAGTTGTTATGGTTCTGGTGACTCTCAAGAAGTACAGGAGCTCCTGAAACAGCAGGATATGGGCTGCTAGAGCACTAACCTTGCTCATAATGATCTTAACAACCACTTCTTTTTTAGTATAGAGTAGCAGATTTTAATCTCTTGAAAACAGTGTTATCATTGAAACCTGCAATATATAGAGGTAGCTTAAATTATTTTAAAAAGTACTTTCCATATTTAAAATAAAATGCACCAAAGTCTAAATGCTTAAAAATATGAAACCAAACAGGCTGGATTTTGAAACTAGCAGTTGGCATAGACATAAAACCCCCATAAGGAATTGCAGCTTTACTTACGGAGCAGAGAAACAATAAAAAAAGAATCTCTGTCATGTTTGTTATCTCAACCTAGAAGAATTAGGAGAGCCTAATGAAACCATTCCCTTTGCAAACTTATGTCACAATTCCAATTTCTTTATTTCAGCTATGACAATAATGTGACATACTTCCTTCTCTCCAGGAAAAGTAAAGGGAATGTCAGCTGTCCTGAAAATATTTCTTTGTCTCTTTTTATGTGTGAGATTGTTAGTATTTCCTCTCAACTGAAGGGAAAAGAAGGGAATGGATACCGTTATGCATGAAATGTGGAAGATGTAAATAAAAGATTGTAGAGTTTCTGAAGTGTTTTTACAATTGCATTATGCTGTGAAGCGTTCTATCTAATTTAGCCTTTCCCTCACAACAGCATTTATTCTCCCTATCTGTTGGAAAGATATTTCTATTATAATGACATCTAGGAGTCTGAGTTCTGTAAACTGGGAGTTGCTTTCAATAGCTTTCAGTACCAGCCCACAATATACAGTGTGGTTTGAGACATAATATACCTTTATATCATTCACTTTCATGAAAGACATTTTACAGTTTTCCGTGTGAAGGTGAAGAAGGCTCATCATAGGTTTATGTTAAAGCATTGTTGAGGTTGTTTGATTTAAAAAAAAAACAAACTAATTTTAGTACATATAGGGGAAGACAAGGAAGAGGAAATAGCTAGTTTATTTTAAGGTTGCGTAGTATCTTGTTTTTCCTGGAAGAAAGGAAGCATGAGGAAGGTGGCTTCCTGTTCTGTAGACCAAAATCTCATTGTATTTTGCAGATTTGTGGCAAGTAATTTGTACAAAGCCTCCATACCCCTTCCATATTTAAGTTAAAGAGAGGGACAAGAAGATATCTTGGCTCTCTTAAAGAGAAGCAGTTGCTGTCTGTACCCACAACAGCTTCATCTAACTCAGTGCTACAGGAATCATAGAATGGTTTGGGTTGGAAGGGGCCTTTAAAAATCCTCTCATTCCAACTTCCCTGCCATGGGCAGGGGACCTTCCACTAGACCATGTTGCTCAGAGCCCCATCCAACCTGGCCTTGAACACTGCCAGGGATGGAGCATCCACAGCTTCTCCGGGCAAACTGTTCCAGTGCCTCACTGCTCCCATAGTGAAGAATTACTTCCTTATAACCAGTCCAAATCTACCCTTCCTCAGTTTAAAACTGTTGTCCCTTCTAGCACCAGAAGCCCTGGCAAAAATTCACTCCATCTCTTTTATAAGCCTGATTATCACAGAATCACACAGATTCAATTCAGTTAGAAAATACCTCAAGGCCAACCTATGGCTCAACACTATTGTGTTCAACTAGAGCATGGCACTGAGTGTCACACATCCAGTCTTTCCTTAAACACCTCCAGGGATAGTGACTCCCCCACCTCCATGGGTAGCCCATTCCAAAGTCTCATCACACTTTCTGGGAAGGAATGCTTCCTAATGTCCAACTTAAACCTCCCCTTCCACAGCTGAAGACTGTGTCCTCTCGTCCTGTTGCTGATTGCCTGGGGGTAGAGGCTGAACCCCACCTGGCTGCAGCTTCCTTTCAGGGAGCTCTAGAGAGTGAAAAGATTTCCCCTGAAACTCCTTTTCTTCAGGCTAAATAGCTGCAGCTCCTTCAGCCACTCCTCAAAAGACTTGTGCTCCAGACCCTTCACCTTCATTGCCCTTCTCTGGACTTGCACCATCACCTAAAATTCCTTCCTGAACTGATGCACCCAGAGCTGGACACAGGACTCAAGGTGCAGCCTTGAGCGCCAAGTACAGAGGGATAATCACTGCCCTGCTCCTGCTGGCCACACTATTCCTGATACAGGCCAGGATGCCATTGGCTTTCTTGGCCACCTGGGCACATCCTGGCTCCTGTCCATTTGGATGTCAACCAGCACTCACAGGTTCTTTTCCACTCAGCCTCTTTCCAGGCACTCTGCCCCCAGCCTGTAGTGATTCAGGGGTTATTGTTCCCCAAGTGTAGGACCCAGCACTTGGTCATGTCAAACCTCATGTAATTGGCCTTGGCCCATCTATCCAGCCTGTCCAGATCCCTCTGCAGAGCCCTCCTACTCTCCAGCAGATTGACGCTCCAACCCAATTTGGTATCCTCCACTAATTTGCTGATGGCCTCAATCTCCTCATCCAGGTCATCAATAAAGATATTAAGCAATTTTAATTAAACAATAAATATATTGAAAGGCTGAAAATGTCTCCTCAGAGCCTGCTTTTCTCCAGCCTGAACAACCTCAGATCTCTCAGGGGTGGTGAAGTCAATTCTAGTTTCCAGTCTACCCCAAGGAAGACAGCAGCATTGTCCTCATTGCTTTAGCTTGTGAAAAACTTCCTCTGCTCCATTAAGTTTTGCACTCAAAGCCAAACGAATTGTAAAGGAAATTTGAAAGATAAGTTTGCTACAGGTTTGCCAACTTGGGCATATGCTTCTGCATGCTCTAGCTAGCCAGTTAGCTGATCTTTTGCTCTCAGTGTGATATTTGGACATGTCTATGTGTTTTCATCTGGTTAAATTTTGAAAAGTTTATTAACGTGTTTTTAAATCTCCACTGAATATAATATGGGTAAGATACAGAATAGTTAAGTGGTGAAATTCTTCTGATTTTAAGTAGGTACATTTCAAATAGGTTTATTATTGACTTTTCAATGTTACAGGTTTGGTTTTTTTTAAAGTGCCAATTAGGCATTAAAATAAATGAAAATAATATTTACTTCTCAGGAATCCTGATTTTCATTTTAATTTTGTCCCAAAGATTCCTACAACTTAGTAATATAAAAGAGATTTTGACTGGTTTTTGGTCAGTAATCATTTTTGTGTTGTCTTCTACTTCTGACAGTCGTTTGTATGCACTAAGTAAAAGGTAGGATGAATGGCCTATTTCTGTCTGTTTTCATTACTGTGCTCTTTCTGTATGCTCCATCTTATTCTCTGTATATGCCTACTGGGACATTAAAGATTCTGTAATTATTTCAATAAGATCAGGGTTATAGATTTTTTGTTCTACTTAGTTGTTTGCTAATAAACCTGCCTCTGTGCTGAAGGCTAACAAATTTCTTATTTAATACTGTACTTTTTTTTTTTTTACATGATATATTAGAGAACATTTTAAAAGGTCAAGATTGTGCAATTTACTCTTTTCCCTTGCTGTTGTAACAGTCTCAAGGTAGCTCCTTAACTGAAAATTTCAAAGTCATCATCATCCTTTTGAAAACATAAATATTAAAGCTGTTTTGTTTCTTATTTCAGAATCTGAAGGAAATTGGAATAGTTTGAGATATCACAGTGCTTAAACCCTAGGATGGTTTTAGCTCTAGTAGGAAGTATGTTTGTGGTCTCACAAATAAGAATATGCTAAAGGAGCATATCCAGAAACTGGATAAATTTGAGCAGTGCAATAATACTTCCTCAAATAAGTGCACAGGGGTTTCTCTACTATCAAGTTCTTTGACATCTGTGGTGTAAACCAATATCTTTTACCCTTTTCACCACATGGTTTCAGCCCAGAGTAGGATGGAGGTCTACACAGGATGAGTGCTTCATGTACTTCTAACATTGCAGACCCATGCCTGAAGCTGGGACCCAGCTTGACACTGCTGCTATTTTCACATTTTTCAGCATACTCTGGAAAATTAATTCCCTGGTGCCTAAAGTGATCCTTATTCCTAAGTACCTTAACTTATTCAGATGGCCTCATTTTTTACTAGTGTGGAGTAAACCATTGTCTTTCTCAGGCCTAAGTACTGTGAAATCATTCTTGGAAGAAAGCACCTTTTCCTGGTGTCATGGTGTTTTGAAGAGGGATCTCAGGTATCGAATCCAGCTCTAGATTGTTCAGAGATGTTGATTTTCATGGTTTTTCTGTAGTTGTGCAGCACTAGTCTTAGGAGGCAATTGAAATCTACTCAGTCTGTGCAAGTCTGATGTATTATTTATTTATTTGCCTGCACAAATCAAAACAATTAACATTAAATCTGTCAGTTGCACAGGGCTAAACCCTTTGTTTCTCAGGGTCTCTAACTGGACATTTTCTCTGACTTTTTTGCCTGCTCACAGTGACAGCATAGCAATTACCTTCTTAAAAGATTTTTATCCTGTGTACCTATGTAAAAAACTGTTCCAAATATTGGCCTTATAATTGTCCTGAGTGTATTTTTTACTTAAAGTTTGAACGAACAGAGGACCTTGTGAACTGGCCTTGTCAAACCTTTGGGAGATTTGTGGTGAGTTTAGCATGTATCGTATGCTTTAGAGTGTAAGCTGTTATTAGTTCTACTCAATAGCTGAAGCAATTTAGCCAACTGCTCTACAGATAAATTGCTTCTTTGCACTCTGGTCTTTTCTGAGACCAGATGGAATTCTGGGACTTGACCTCGAAAGGAATATTTTTGCTACTTCTTGAGACCAAATTTCACATACCCTCGATCTTCAAATTATTTAGTGTCCAGTGCCAAGAGACTTCAGTAAATGTTAAGTTTCTTTTGAGGATTTGAGACTCCACATTTCTATAATTCTTCGGGTATTTCCCATAAAAAACTATGCAACTGTAGTTAGCACTCCATACACATCTAGAAGGATGAAGACAAATTTGACACAGTCCAGGAAAAAAAGGCAAGAAGAATGAAAGATCTAGACCATTAACTCATGAAGATGAAAGTTAATAGCCACTCTCAGATTGTAAAAAGAATGAAGATAAAATGCTGGAATAGAATACTTAGAAGTATTGTGATAACTCCATCATTATAGGGCATTTTCTTTTAGAATAGGTTTGATGGTAATTAGTGGTGAACTGAATACTTAGCTCTGCTTCAGTGAGAGGTTGGAGATCATTTGAGACATGGATTGCCATTACTTCTGAGCAAACAGTTAAAGTACTGAGGCATTGTCATTGGTCATATATTTATCTACCCTCTGATGACATAGGTGCTTAAATCAGGCACTTACTAGACTCACTGAATTCCCCCCCTACACATGTCACAGGGGAAAGGCAGATGTTAGAACTTTTTAAGATGATCCATTGCTGAATAATAGAAGGCTTTTATGTGCAGTCTCAAAGGATGCAAATTGCAACTTTTAACCCTTGGCTTTCTAACCTTGGCTAAGGTTCTGTCTACCTGACAAAACTCTTGTCATCTTGAATTTGTTACGCTCAGCTGTACAGATGAGCTGCTACATATCATCCTGGATAACAGATCAGCTTTTGTTGGTAACTCTAATCTGTGGTTTAGGCATAGACTTTTAGAATTATAAGGTGCTGTTCTCATACACAGGCTGACCTCAAGCTCACACAGAGGCTAACAAAACAACCACAATGGGAAACTTCTGCATCAGAACTTCTGCTTTGTACATATAGGCTTAATTTAGAGATCCTATTTATGGAAAATATTTAACGTTCCTAGATAAGTTGCTTCTGTGAGGTGTTATTCTCAATGAAATATGTGTGTTTTCTCTTTGGCATGAATTACCTGTTTCACACGTTCAAGTGGTTCTCTTCTTCTGTTTTTAAAGAACTCATCAGTAGCACAGATTTTTTGAGTTGCTATTTGCAGTGTGTGTTGAAAGCATCTCATAACCTTATTTTAAGGTAAATTATTGAAAATGAGATTCATATAGTCTGACACTGCATTATTCTTTTGGCTCCTGATTGTTTCTCAATGCTTTGGGATATTACCTGAAGCATAGAAATGTCAGAATTGGACATGGGGTTCCAGTACTGCTCTTACTGGTGACTTGTTGCAGAGCTGCTATCATTCTTTACTCCCTTTCTTACAGTAGACTCTTTGCTTGCTCTTGACTGCTTGGCTCTTACCCAAATTACTCTGGCACTTCATGTGCAGGTGACTTTACATGTTAATCATTTTCCAGTCTGCCATTGTTCATTTATGAATGCAACATGTACAAAACTGTGTTCAAATGCAGTTCCAATGAGTGCACTTTTCAGATGCTTTTCTATGGCTCATCTTCCCCATTTTGGTATCTGTGACTTCATCAGCTCTTTACATTTCCTCTACATTTTACTGGGTGAGAGATAGAGATACTTCAGAGCATCAGGTTGAGAACTTCATGCCTTGAAGCATTTTTCACAATGATATTTCCACAACTGCAGTTATTTTTAGTGGTCTGTCAGTTAGCAGGGCTTTGTTGTATATTGTGGGTTATATTGAGATTGTACACTATTTTTAAAAAATGTGGACTGAAATCTAAACGATACAAGAAATACAACTACATTATGGCAACTTGGTCCTTTCTAGTCAGGCTTGTGATGCCATGAGAAATGGATTTTCTGGGAAGACCATTTTTCTGAAAAATAAAATTCAATGCCATTGGTTCACTTGCCATTTTACTATTTATTGTTATGTCATTTAATAGAGTCTAATGATTCCAGATTCAGGCTAATATGTGTTTTATCTTATTTATTCTTCTGAAATGTTGATATATTATGGTTTTTGTCCCAAGTCCAGTGGAACTTCTCCAGTGTTTCAAACTCTAATTAAAGAATAAATCAAGGGAGGGCTCAAGATCTCCTGAGCCAATCCTTTCTAAACCTTTGGGTGGAAGCTCTCTGATCCAATGTAATTGCATATTTTACTTCACTTCAGTGTTTAGTATCCTACGTAGTTAGAGAGGAAATCACGATTGTTTGGTTTTCACTGCAAATGATGGCTGTATCACCCTCTAAAATACATATTAGATTAAGTTATCTTCTGTCCCACAACAGTTAATCTCATTACCAACTTTTGGGACCAGAGCTATGCTGTTGCCCAGATTTCATTGGTTACTGGCACTATTTGATCATACCAGAAATTATTTTTCTTCTTCAGACTTCCGTTATTGATACTCTGTGTTTGTAAACTGATGATTTTCATTTACTTCTTTAAGATTCCACATTTTCACCTTTGCCATATGTGAAAGAAAAAAATTGCTCTAACTGCTTTTCCTCTCAGCTGAGATAAGTTTTCACCCAAAAAATTCATACTTTCATGATGCAGAATTGCAAAGTTTTTTAAAGTTTGATTTTCAGAATTTTTTAAATTAAAATAACTACTTTGCTCAGTTTTGTTTGTAAATTTCTTTAAAATTATTTGGGAATACTGAATTCTTACAGAGAAACAAATCTACATCATAATTCCTGCAAGTTGTAATTGAAATTCATTTTTGAATGTTCTAACAGAGGCAATCGCCAGTTAGAGGCAATGTTCATGTTATTTTTATCTATCACACTGAGATCTAGCACAGAATTATTTTAAGTTGCCTGATTTGCTTTGATGTTTAGAATAGATGTGGAATTTTTAGATATTTCAAAAATACTTTATCAGTAGCATCAAAATTATGTCTTCAGAAACCTGTGTGAATTTCTACATATTTACGTGCACTTAGAAGGACTTTTTAGAGGCTTGCTTCTTCTATTTTGTCATCTGTGTTGGCAGCTAGAAACAACATATTTTTGTAAATCACATACAACTATCCTGAATTAGCCTGTAGTTCTTAAGCACGTAAATAACACTTTTAATGTGGAGTCCCACATTCCTGCTCCTCCTGGCTGTCTTTCCTATTAGGTTTTACTGATAAGTTTCTGTCATGTGAATTGTCATACCAGGTTTCAGTCCTACCAAATCATGTCAAATTTTATTTCACCAGCATATAACTGTAGGTTCTAATTTCTCTTTGTTGCTCACAGAACAATTTAGAGCTCTCTGTAGTTTAATTTGTTTACAGTGATTTTCCACTAGGTCCCCACCTTATGGCTATGTATTAAGGGGCCCTTTAATGTGTATCATGTATTTTAGATGGTAATTTTACATCATTAAGTCTCTTGTTCTGAGGTGGAAGTGGAATTGCTTAGAAAAAATACAACTGTTGGAGTTCAATCATGAAAACAAAACAGTGGTTTATGGTGTTGGTTTTTTTTTTTTTTTTTGTTTGTGTAGCTTGTGGTTGTTATGTAATGTAGAATATATACAGGTTCTTTTTGCTTAAAACAGATCAAGGTAAACAGTTGAAGCAGAAGGAAACCAACTGTTTTTCCATTCATCTTATTATTGAGCTGTGGTTAAAAGAACTTCCTTTTTGTTACTATCAAAAAGATCTCAACTTTAACTTCAGTTGAACATGGAGAAGAAATAGATGCTTTCAGGGATGGGAAAATACAGAGAGATCCTTGCCTTTGCCTAATGAAGTCTGAAAACCAATGTTAGTTGTGATTTGGTAGTTTTTCTAAATTACATTTTGTAGTAGGCATGGCAGAAGACAGAAATGTTTATTTTTGTTCCTTAGCTTGATTTAATGTTGAAACTTTGAGCATTTTACAAAGTATTTTACATCATTGGTTATCACAGTTTGCAATTTTAGCAACAGTAGTTTAAAATAGAAATATTAAAGGAACTGAAAACAGAGTATTTTAGAAAGTGTGAAGCCCTGCCCTATTCTAGTTGAGAGCAAAACTTCATCTGACTTTATGGAGGCCAAAATTTTACACAAACTTTACAACAAAATAAAACACAGCCAGCTGAGTATTTTTGGGTGACTGTTACATGTTTCAGGAAGAATTACAAGGCATGAAATTAAAGGAGGCATGAATTAAACCACCTGAGAAATGTAATAGTCACCCGGGGTGGGAGGAGGACAAAGCTAAGTTCAAATAAAAACCTGATATTTTTACCCTAAAAAAAAAAATCCATTTACTGACAAATGCGGAGGGAAAATAACATCACATAAGTCCTAGATTTGTGCCGGTGTTTGGATTGGAGTTCCTGAGTTGTTCCAGAGTGCAGGAGGCACTGAATAAAATGAATAAAGAGGTGGGAGACTGGGACTTGGGTCCCAGTGAGATGCAAAGTTACCATTTGGCAATCCATCTATGGCCTTATTAATCTTAGGGAGTTTTTCTTGTCTTCTTTTTTTTTTTTTTTTTTTTTTTTTTTTTTTTTTTTTTTTTTGCACAGCTTAAGCAGTGAGAGAGGAAAGTCCCTTGTCCTTTCTTCCCTTCTCCTCCCTTCATCCCCAGGAGCTAAGTAACAATTTCAGATGCCAACTGCAAATTATTTCATTCTATCAATCCTGCCTTTTTTCACATATTTATTCAGACAGTAAGGTTAGGAACTGATCTGTCCTGATTCCCTTTTTCTTGGTGGATAAAGACATACCATTTGTAGAGGAGCTGGGGTGGAGCCAGTGGTGCAAGGGAGGCCAGGTATCAAACGTTCGTTATGACAAAAATAGGCTTAAAACACCCACTTTCAATCTGACTGCAAAAGTTCACTTGTACAGAAGCTGCCAGTATCAACAGGCTTTGGTGTGTGCAGAGAGCATGCAGTTAATCTGAGTTGGAGCATCCAAATGTAGTCATGGTTGCGTAATTTTCTTGTCAGGTTCAAGTGTTACATTTGTAGAACATCTTCAGCAACCACTCACTTCATCATAAGGTTTTAAGAGCCATATTCTCCATTATACTTTAAAATGTGAATAATCCTTTCATTATTGAGGAAAAAGATGCCACAGTGGTTCAGAAACAGAGGAAATAAGATGCTTAATTTTTGAGATGTACTTGATTTACCGTTACTCAGGAAAGCCTTACATAATATATGTAATATGCAGTGGTTAATATCCAAAAGTGCTTTCTTAAATAGAGGTGCTTACTTATTTATTAACAATAAGCATGTGCTTACATCTTTAGAAGTATTTCATACATATATACATATTTACTTCCTTTTTTTTTGTTGTGTGAATACTCTGGGAGAGGACATAAAACTCTTCACAGATTTAAGGTCAAGCACATGCATATGGGATTTTAGGTTTAGGGTTTAATTTGAAATATATAAATTTAAATCTAAATTAAATTAAAGAACTGCATTCTCATCATCCTAAGTGATTGGTATGTCTTTACTACTAAGAATGTATCTGAAGCTGTAATTATGGTATTTTATACAAGCTTTTATCAACAGTGAGGCTCTCACATTCGTTTGCCACTTGGTGATCTCTGGTAAAAAAGTGGTGCAAATATATATGACTAGAGTCCAATGCATGTTTTTAAGATATTGTCTACAAAAGAGGGTTTTTTTATTATTATTATTTTATATTGATTTGGATTTTAGCATAGAAAGAAAACAGCTTTCCTGTTTAGCAAAGAGCAGCTCAAGACCTGCATGTTTGATTGTTATGGTTTTACTGTGTGTACTAAAACTGTTCATAGAACTGCCTCAGTATTTCTATACAGATACCCTCTGACTTCTGCTATCCCTGTCATAGATAGTCATCTTGAGAAATTACCACTAACAAATCCCAAAATGTATTTGCCTGGAATATTTGAATGGCTGGTAAGTCTCAAGATGAAATGACACAAATTTGTTAACAGCTTCCTCCAAAACCAGCATGGTTACTATTTTATGGGTATGGATGTAATTAATTAGTAGGTCATCAAAATGAAATGGTTTGGAAAAGAGTATTGTCATTTTTAAAAAAATCTATCACCAAGCTGAGAAATTGCAATTCTCAGCTGTAATCAGCATTTTCGGTATTGTCCTTAGCTGTAGCATTGAGAGTGTGGGGGCTGGTTAGAAGTTAAATGACTAAGCCCTTTAACCTTACCCTAGATTTGGTCATATTTCTGGTTTCTGGTAATTGTCTTAGATCATACATTTTCTGCTCAGGTTAGATTTTCAGATGATTTCATTTTAGGTGTCTCCCCAGTTTTTATGTTTCTACACATTCTCTACAATGCATTTTTATAACGTCTGTTTTTATTTAAGAGTTAATTGGCTGTTTGCTTCATTAGTAAAGGGCAAGTGAAAGCTGTGGGTATAAAGCTGCCTTTCTTACATCTATGCCTTTTGTTATATTTTTTTCTTTACAGTAATACATTTACATTTCATAATCATAAACATGAAATTGAAGATGAAATCAGTTCTCGAAAGATTAATTCAGTCCTGCTCACAGCTGCGAAGACTGTGGAAATAAATATCATTTTGCAGTAACATATTCCTGACAAAGGGCATAACAAAAGACTGATTTCTATTCAGAGATAGTGGGTATATTTATTTTGCATGTTGGGGGGGAGGGGCTGTGGTTGACTGCTTGCGACCCTGACCTAGTTTTGTAGCTGCTTATTATTCAGCTATATGTTTGAGAAATCTCTGTAATTTAATTTGGCAACCTCTTCTGCATGTCTGCACGTAGCAGTAGGTGCTGTTAATATTAGTCGTGCCCCATGCTGAATCATATTTATTTAGAAAAAGGAAAATCCTAATGCACTCATAACTCAGAAAGAAACTGTTAATTGTTAGCAGAGAACCGCCTGATTACAGACTGGATGTCTCGTCCAGGGCCCTGCCATAATTAGTAACCACTGTTGACATTTAGATTTAAATTGAATTTTCTTCTAATTAAACCCAGAGGGGGTTGATCCTCTCAGATGTACAGGTTAATAAAATTAGTCAGAAACTGTTAAACAGTAAACTGAATTCTCCAAGAGAGCTTTCCCAGTGTATTGTTAGGAATTCTGTAATTAATATTCAAAGGATTCATTAGATTTGGAGTTGTCCTTTTTTGTTTTGGGTTGCATCTGGATTTGTTGCAGTTATTTCTTTAATTAGGTCTGTTTGCTTTTGATATCTACAGTAATACTAATTTCCATCATGTTTGTGCATGTGTAATTTTAAGTGCTTTAGCACCATTCATCCATACACTGCAACTGTTACGTGTAATAAATAACAAGATGCCTTTTTCTGGGCATAGTCAGTGAATAGTAAGCCCAAAAACTAAAAGCAGTTTTAAAAGAAATTTTAGGAATATAGCCTAGATTAACTGATGTCTATTTCTCATCATCATACAAATGTTAAAACTTCCACAGGATCATTTACTTTTTTATTCACCACTGTTTTTTGCTGATCCTTCCCAAGATTTTTGTTTAAATAGGATTATTTTTCTGATCAAATCGAGATGTTTGTATTTTTCCTACTGCTTTTTCAAGTACCATCAGTGGGATTGAGATCTCAGCCTACTTGAAATTAATCTGTGGTTTTGCTTTCTTGTCTTGTTCAAAGATTAAGAAGTTAAGAGTAGGAAAACTATTAAATATGTATGCCAGGAAATCTCAAGAGTATCAGTGATGTAACAAAAAGTAGAATCAGAAATAACACAGGGAGATCTTAGAACATTAAACTTTGAAAATATCGCAATTTTTGCAAAAAGTGCTCTGTGGGAGTAAAGTTTCTCTAACAAATATTTCATAGCTGAACTCACTTGGTTTTTTTTCATAGCTTATATACAGAGGAAATCCAGTAAAATATTGGTGGGTACTGAGAACAGTTTAGTACCTGTACAAAAAAACTTAGTATCAATTTTACAAACAAGAGTGAAAATGCATTTTACCATTTAATGAGCCTCGTGAAAGTTATGGGCTTGTTTTAAATCAATTTCTGCCCCAATGTGGCTTAAAATAAGAGGGTTTAGAGAAACACAAAATGATAAATGAAAATGCGTAAGGAATGCTTTCCTGGAAGATACCTTGAAAGCATAGAAGTTGTTCAATACTATTGAATTGAATTTACTCCCAAAAGGAATATCATTTCTATTCCTTTCTCCTTAATCATGTAAGCCAAACAAACACAAAAAATTCTAGATGACTTCATTTTTCTTGCTTAGTCTGACTAAATAAATTGGATTAGGTAAAGAATGCTTCTTGCTCAGAATTGGCTTCAGATGGTATAAAACCACTAAAAATGCATGGAACAATTCACTGTGCTGGTGCACGGGTAAATTCCTCTCTCCTGAAGGTTTTTTTTTTAAGAAATCACAAGACAAATCAAACCAGAAGTAGCTGAAACTGTCAGGTCAAGAGTAGGAAATTTTAACACATTTAAAAGTGTTGTTGATCTAAATTAGTCTTTAATAGGAACAGTTTGTATGGATAACAGCTTCCGGATTCCAGTACAGCTCTCAAAGAAACATCTGAAAAAATCTGAGTAAGAACAGTGAAACGGAAAACAAACTTCTTTAGCCCGCAGTCCAGACCTTACACTGAAAAGAGACTTAATATTGCTATTGATTTTACACAAAAGGTGTCTACTATGGTGACAGGCAGCAGTTCTGCTGAAATCAATAGGTAATTAAACCCCCAATGAGAACGCAGTCTTAAACTGAATTACGCTAAACTTTTGCAGTGGCCAAATCACATTACCCTGAAAATATACCCCAAAGTCTCAAAAATTATCTGTAATCACCTCCAAGAGCCATAAACTCAATTCTAAATTTGGCAACGTTGCAACCTTATTGCATGGAATCTGAGCTTTCATGTACTGATGAGAGTATCCTGACCATGGTCCTTTTATGAGACTGGGAGTGTCATTGAGAGCCCCTAGTAAGTGATCTTAGATTTTTCCTCAGAATCACATACAAGCCTAATCACTGGCGAATAATGAAATGTACATATGAAACTTTAATTTGTTTCTTGCATGATTTTTAGATACTGAATTAGGAAGAGCAGGTTTTTGATGCCTTGACAGCTAGGCAGAGCTGTTACAGCAAGCGAAAGCAGATGTGTCATCACCGTGCTTTTATTAATACACGCACCTCATTGGTGCCAGCAGGATGCCAATAGAGAAAGGAGAGAAAACAGCAGTTGCCAAAGAAGCCAACAGCGTGTTCATGTAGTTTGGCATGAAATACTTCAGGTCAACCGTCAGTAGTCAGGAAATGTAAAAATGTCTATGTACCTTAGGTTACAGATGGATGGAGCAAAATGCAAACTTGATAAAGTGCAGAAGGGTTGGACTGTGTTAAAGACTTGTGCCACTGTGCAGGGAAACTCCTTGCCCAGAAGCCTGGAACAGGTGTCCAGTTTGGAGCACTATGGCCTGGCCTAGCTGAGTGTCTGACAGCCCTTTTAGAAACAGCTACAAGGGGAGCCCAGGGAAGTTTAACTGGGCTGGATGGTAAAAAAGCCTAGGTCTTTGCACACATAGTCACAGAACATTGCAGATTTCAAGGAGAGAAATACTCTGTTTGCATGGCCATATGTGATTTCATGAGGAAATGTGGTGAGATGATGCCAAACTTTTCCGAGTATAATGGGCTAGAAATTGCTAAGGACAAATAGCTGAGGCTCTTTGAGGAGTCTGTCACTAGAAACCATCATCTCTTATTGCTGCCTGTACATGTAAATTTTGAGCCTGTTGAAGAAATATAAAAAACAAAGAAACACTTTTCTTACTGCTAGTTGTTCTTAGTGTCTCACAATATAAATTTTTACTCCTTTCATTTTTACACATTGTTTTGACAGTGGATTAAGTAAGTATTCAGTGCTTAAACTTAGATGTAGGACATAAGCTTTTCTTTTTCCTCTGAGGCATCATTTAAGACAATCTCTGAAGGAAGAAGTATATTTCTGGAAAGCACACAACTACTGCCACATAAACATAAACTCCAAACCTTCTTCAGTTTACCTGTTTGTCTAAGACACATTCTAAGTCATCTTACCAAGTATTTTTATTGTGAAAATATAACCAGTACTGACAGTATTCTGTATTATCCAAAAAAGGGATGAATTCACAGAAACCCATTTTTAAACTGAAAATAATCTGTTGATAATGTTTCTTTGGGTACATAGTGCCTATGTTAATGCTTGTGTTGTGAATGGAATGGAAAAAAGAATAGCCATTATTTTGCATATCAAGTCTTGTATTTTAGATGTGAGTTGTCTGCTCCCCAGATGCTCCCAGTCAGCTATTTCCTATGTTAGGTAAAATATTTCCCCAGCTGCAGATTTTTGCATACAAACTGAGGAAGGCATTCTGTACTTACTCTTTGTGTAAAGCTTTCATTTGTGTCAGTGGGAGTTCAGTGTATAGCATGAAGATTGTATATAACTCTAGGTACTTGTAAGAAATATCTCCCTTTATACACTAATAGATTTGTCACTAGTAATTTTTTTCCAGTTATATGCTAGTTCTACCAATTCAGCAACAAAATGAAAATAATAAAGATAACATGTAATGCTAGATAAATTACATTTGATATACCTTTTGCTTTTTATCCTCAATTTCCCATCACCTGTACATGATGGCTTACTCTTCAGCCTTTATTTTGTCATTGAACAAATTACTTGTGCAGGTAAGCCCATTGGCCACAGTGAGACTGCTTGCATTGGATTTCATAGTTTTCATAGACAGAAGAGGGCTGCCCTGTGGGCCTTTTGTCACAAGGTGCCAAATTCTCCTAATGAAGGTGGTGAGGAGGTTTTCGTCAATTAAGCTCCAAGAGTTCATGCAGGAGAAAAAGTAGTGAGTCTGTTTTTTCAGTATTTATCTGAAACAACTGTCCCCTCTACTGCAAATAAGTTTTTGTTGAAAGTAGCTGCAAATAGAACAGCACATGGAAGAATTTCACTTCCACTTTATGGGAGGAGGATTTGCCATGGAACTAAGTTTGCAAGTGATGACGGACTTGATAATGCAAAGTACTTTTGCCTTACTCTGTGAATACAGTAATTTTTAGAATAACGATAATTTTTAGCATTGCATATTAGGAAGCAACTATGGAAGCTGGTGACGTTACAGGATTTATTTTTGTAGCCTAAGTAGGTGAATTCTTTGATGCTTTTGCATGTTCACAGATCCAGATTTCAAAAAATCACTGGGACATATCAAGGATTGGTGTTTCTAAATTCATGCAGCCCCTATCAAAGATATTTGCCAGCCTGTTACAGCTTGAAGCAGATAAATTTTGGGAAATCCTGGATATTTATGGAAATTGGTGAAGCAGACGTATAAACACTTTCAAAATTCATCCATCTAGGAAAACCTTTTGGAACTACAAAATCGAAAAACAAAGGTGTTTGACTTTGAAATGCCATTGGAACTGTCCCCCATGAGAGATGGTTATTAATATGCATCATTGCCATCTAGTCAGATATAGAAACAAACATTCAGATATACAGTAAATTTTTCCAGTGAAAGTAAAAGAAGTTTTACAATACTCCTACTAGTTCTGATAATGTTAAAGTTAATATTTTAATGTTTTAAATAACCAGTTACAAAATGTAAGACATCTCTTTATTCTTAGCATAGAGGCATGGTGTGTATGGGGGGATAATTTATGGTTTTGGAGTAGATTACGTAATTAGATTAGCTTTCAAAAAACAGACTATTCATCAGGTTAATAAATATTTTCAGGTACAGACCTATCCTGTTCCTCAACCATAAATTATACAGTTCTTTCTCTTCTATGTAGTTATACTTGTGTCTGTGCCTCAGATATTTTGTAACTGTTGAGTGTCCCCATAATTTTATTGAGTTTCGGTGGGAACTGAGAATATGATGTCAAGTAGCATTCAGCAGAGGAACAGTTGGAAAGAAAAGAGATATTTCAGTGGCTAGTGATAAGATCAGCTTATCTGCTTTCATGTGCATACGTGTGCACACACACGTGCCTTCATTTCCTCTATGTACGTGTATGTGCGCACGCACATGACAAATCAAGATTTTACGTGGAGATGTGTGAAAAAATGTTGCTTTTCTAATCTTGCTATGAGCTAGACCATATGACTATGTTAGAGAGTTGGAAAGAACCTCTGGTGCAAATGTCTGAAATCTGATTTAGCTTTCTAGGCTTCTTGGCTGACGGCAGACTGTATTTTGGGAATGTGCAAGCAAGTATTTAGTAAGAACGAAATAGTAAATGGGATAAGTTCTGGACAGCCCAGCAGCCAAATCTCTGAAATCTGATTTTGGAAGCTGGGATTTATAAAACCAAAGTGCAGTGGCTGTAGAATTTACAGGCAGGTTAGGGAGACAAAGTCAGCAGACAATGTGTATGTGCATGATAGTGATACTGTGCTATAGTGCATATGAGTTTGCTATCAGGTTTCAGTCACTAATGCAGCAGAATATGCCTTATGGCCATCAGTATACGGTTTGAAGGATAAATAGTGCATTTAGCCAGAAAACACAACGAATTTCCCTAGGTTTAATTACAGGTTGAGTGAACAAAAGGGGATAGCCCTGACGACAGGTTGAGGCAAGCAATGCTGTTCACGCTGTACTGGCTTTTGGGGTCTTTTTCAGGAGCACTCCTGAAGGAAACTGTTGAGGGCTGTGGTTCTGCAAGTCTACAGATATGTGTATCTGACTTGTAATTATTAAATTTGAAACTTGGGAATGGCTTCCCCACTTCATTCAAAGGTCTGTACACCTGTGTGGTGAATTAAGTGATAGGTTATGTTGACATCTAAAAAACGGCTTATGGAATCAAAATTCAAGAAACAATGCATTACACAGGAAGGGAAGATGGTCAAATTCTCATAATCTTCATACTTGAACTCACGGTACATTTAGACTGTTTTAAAAACTAGTTGTACTAGCTGTCATTGGAAAACTGTTAACTTATTCACTAGTAAAACTATTTTTTACATTAGCATTGTTTGGGTGAAGTTCTATGTGAGAAGGCTTCTTTGATACTTTGGGTGAGTGCATGCTTGTGGAAATATGATTCTGGGGTGGCTGCCTGGCAGTCTAAAGATGAGATTCTGGACATTGGTCTTCCAAGAGTAAAGTTCATGTCCTTCCCAGAAAAGGAGGTGTGCCCAGAGAACTTCATACAAATCTCTCAGTAAAGTAAAATAAAACTGAAAGGAATGCGATTTTGTCTTCCTGTACGTTAGGAAGATTTTACAACCTGGAAATGGAAAAAAACTATTTCTGGCTCAGCCTGGAATTCAGCTCTTTAATGTGCTGCTCTGTTGCTTTCTGCTTGCTGGCAGTTACCCATGTGTGGCGTATTGCAAGATCACTTGTTGTGGTGATGGGTCTATTCTTTACATTTTCATTAGCCATATAAATGTTTTATTTCTACTGCAAACACTAATACTAAATACTGGTGGTTAAGATAATTCACCTCCTTGGGCTTTTTCTTGTTCAAAAAATATTTGAATCCTAATGCATGTTGTGATCTCTTAGGTGCTAATAATAACAAAATGTGCCACTTGCAATAGTCATGTTCTCACTTCATAATTAAATGAAGTAAATCACTGAAGATTTGAAAAACTGTTTTAGTACTTTATGCAAATTGAATATTGGTTTGAATAATAATTAGGTTGACAAAGTAGCTATAGGAAGCAATTTAGCATTTGTTTCAGGGAGGGATCAAGATACTTGGTACTGTTTTATTTGGTGAGGAATGGTGCATGTTAAAAGTACCTTCTACAGTGATCCCTGATATCAGTGTTGAAAAATGCATACATTCTTCGTTAGTGTGAACGCAGATGTGATATAACACAAAAAGGATTTTACACATATTTGTAAGCCATTAAATATAAGCTATGCATTTTTCTTGTACTTTTACACTTTTAAATGACAAATATAAGTCCTCAGTCTCCACAAAACACTGCATGGAAAACAGTGGGTCTGGGAGATCACTTACAGTCAGTGCAGTGAGGGGTAAAAAAGATAAAGCTGGAGAAAATTGCTGTTGACTGGAATCAAACTACACTAGTTGCTTACAATTGATTGTGTGTTGTTCAACCAGAAAGATAAATCAGAACATAGAATACTGCAGTAGAAAAGTGGTTTAGATGTCATAGAGACAGTATGACTATTTTTATCTCTCAGTTGTAAACCATAGCTTACAGTGGCTGAAATGACATTGAACTGTTTTTCTCTTTGATGATTTACAGCCTGTGTAGTGAGCTTGTAGGAGCAGATGTCACGTTTTATGTATTTGAAAGTGTCAACACTAATGACTTATGTCTGAAGATTCTGTGCATGAATCAATAGAATGTAGTGATTTCCATTTCTTAAAAGAGTTTTTTCCGACATAATAAAAAACACATACTGAATTTTGGTCATAATGCTACTCTTGAACTCTCATTGTTTTTCCCTGTTTTTTACACTACCAGGAGATCATTATTTTGCAAAATCTACTTTCCTTTCCACTCCATAAGCACAAAAATCTACAAGCAAACTGTCTCCTTTTTTTACTTAACCTGGAAGGTGTACAATGCACTTCATTTTCTTTTCAAAAATGAATTATAAAAAACTTGGACGAACTGATAAAAGAAAATACACCAACGTTATCTTACTAAGAATTAAACCAAGCGAATCTAGACAGATCTCATACTGCCAACTTTTTCCCATATTTCAGAATGTTACTCACTGAAAAATTTTGGAAAAAGTACTTATTCCATTAAAACCAAAAGTCAAATTTCCATTTAAATGGAAAATCTATCAATCATTTAGCATCTACAAAC
Organism: Sturnus vulgaris; assembly: GCF_052056855.1. Classification (NCBI taxonomy): domain Eukaryota; kingdom Metazoa; phylum Chordata; class Aves; order Passeriformes; family Sturnidae; genus Sturnus; species Sturnus vulgaris. The sequence goes on along the minus strand of NC_142243.1, from coordinate 119,462,833 downwards.
CTGGAAGTTTTATTTTATTCTTAAAATCATCCACATAGACTTTAGCTTGCATATGTGCAATATGTGTATAGATGGAGGGGTTCCTTTATGTAGTCATGCAGTCACAAAAGCATGTAGGAAAATATTAGTCTCATTCAACATTTTTAATTCTTTGTGTGGAGTGTCTATCTGTATAAATAAGAATTGGTGTGTAAACAAAGGACAGAAAAAATGCTTTTTAGAATTTTATTAATACTTCTATGTTAAAACAATGACACAGATTTGATATGTGCAGGTGCTGTCCAATCAAAATGTTGATTGGAAAATATACTTTAAAAATTACTTTTCTTGCATCTTCCTAATTCCGTGTGTCCCATCTAGAAAAGCCTAAGTTAGAGAGCAACAAAGCCTGAGATATTAAAATATCCTTGACTTTTTGCAGCAGGATTCTCAGTTTGCACATTATTTACTTCCATCCGAGCAATGTTTTTACACTGAGTGTAAGTTTCATACTTCACACATGTGAGAAGGGCTGCTATGGGCCTCAGTCTTAGGTTTTAACTGCACTTGCTCATCCAGTCCACTCTGCTACCACTCATGGGTTTGGAGAGTACTGACAGATGCTGGAAAAGGCACTGTGCTTCTCCTTGTTGTATACACAGCATGAAAGTCTGTATATAAATGCAGTATTTCATGCTTAGATCTCATCTGGTGACTCCTATCTATATTATTCCATGAAAGAGTTGTCTTCCACGAGGGAGAAACGGAGCAGGGAATTGTGATTTCAGTTTGAACTGATGGTGGTTATATTGCATGAGGAAAGGTCTGGTGTTTTTAATTTTGGGAACAAATGTGTTTTATTTCAGTTATAATATGTACGGGAGCTAAGTTTTCCTGATGGGTGATTACCGTATGTTAATCATATGTTAATTGTGTGAACGTTTTTTTGTTCTTGACAGCAGTGGGGCCATAGATTATTGGTGTCAAAAGTGCTGCCTAGCACTGCAGGAGATCAGGAAAACTGATAGAGCATTTCCTCACATTCCCCAAACCTCTCTATTGAATTCAGTATAACATTATTACACTGGCAGCCTCACAGAAATAAGAGGATAAGGCTACTGAAACAGCTATGCCACAGTGTATTTAATAGCAATGGTAATTATTAGCACAGAGCTCCTGTGTTGTGCTAAGTGTTTAACAGGCTTCTGCCCTGAGGAACTTGCAGCCTTCATGGTGCTCATGACAGACGGGCAAAAATGTGATTCAGCTTTACACAGAAAAGTGTCAAACCCCTGTGAGCACAACATATAAATTGTTTCCTCCACTATGCTAGGCATTCCCCAGTCTGCCTAAGGTGTGTGTCATTAGCTAGGGCTTGATCCTGGCCAAGCTGAGCTTACACAGCAGCAAGACCTGAAATAAGACCTAGCTGAAAAATTGTTTTTCTGAATCCAGACTCATGTTTGCCAACTTTAGTGCCTGGCCTGGTTTCAGCTGGGTTGGAGTTAATTTTCTTCCTAAGAGCTGATACACTGATTTGCTTTGGATTTAGTAAGAGACTATGTTGATAACACACTGAGGTTTTAGTTGTTGCTCAGTAGTGCTTATTGTAAAGCAGTGAATTTTTGGTTTCCCATGCACTGCCAGTGAGCAGGTGCATGAGAAGCTGGGGTGTGGGGTAACATAGGCAGGACATGTGATCCAAACTAGGCAAAATCCTATTCCAAACCATAGAACATTATGCCCAGTGTGTGGACTGGGGGGAGCTGGCCAGAAGGGGCTGATCACTGCTTGGGCATGGGCTGGGCATGGGTCAGTGGGTGGTGAGCAACTGGGCATCACTTGTCTGTCTTGGGTTTTGTTCCTCCTTTCTATTACAGCAAAAACAACAACAACAAAAACAACAATAGCTATTATTAGAATATTTTATTTTGTGTCAATTTTTAAATAGCTCTTATCTCAAACCAAAAGGTTTAGTTTTTCTATTCCAGTTCTCCCTACCCAGGAGGATGGGGGATGAGTGAGAAGCTGTGTGGTACTTAGTTGCCAGCTGGGGTTAAACCATGACAGTGCCATAACGCAGAAAGTCTTTTGTGGTTTTATATTAGCCTTTATAAACCTAACTGTGTATTCACACAATTTTCTTCAGCAAAAGCTAGTCCTTTCTTATAAAAAATGTCTGCAAAATAACTGGATGCCTGGAAACCCTAATATGGTGCTCTAGGGATATTTGAAAGCTAAAATTAATGAACTTTGAATCCATCTTTTAGTTTCTGTATTTATCTTAGAACTCTAGAGTCCAGAGTTATCATCATACACTTTCTGTTGTCACCAGCCTTGGCTCATATTGGAAGATGTCTTTCAGCTAAGATTTTCAGTTCTGTACCAGAGTTGTGAAACTGGGAAAAAAATATATCTCTGGCAATCACTGTACTGATTTTTCCATTTGACAATATTATTTTTTTTCATAGTGGTGCAAGTTTTCTAAAGAGAGAGGCCATGTTCTGCACCACAGCAAGCCTCTGGCAAAATATGGAATACAGCTGTCTCAAATGGGGGAAAGAGTTTGCACAGCAGTTAGCAAGGCTCATTGAGAGAGTTTTAAACTAAATTTGAAGGGTGAAAGGGCTAAACCCTGGCTCACTAAAGCTAAATCTGGGGGCAGCATGCCAATGTCTGACAGACAGAGGGCTAGCAAGATCCTTTGGTCTGCTGTCTGGAGGTAGGGAATGGAAATCCACATGGCAGCAAAGACACAAGGATTACCTTATCACTCTCTAGAACTACCTGAAAGGAGGTTGTAGTTAGATGAGAGTTGGTCTCTTCTCCCAAAAAATAAGCAACAGGACAAGAGGAAACGGCCTCAAGTGGCACCAGGGGAGGTTTAGTTAGTGTATTAGGATAAATTTCATCACAGACAGTATAGTCAAGCATTGGAACTGGCTGCCCAGGGAAGCTGCCCACGGTGGTGGATTCACCATCCCTGGAGGTACTCAAAAGATGGGTTAATGGAGCACTTGCAGACATGGTTCAGTGGTGGACTTGGCAGTGTTCACTCAATGACTGGACTTGATCTTTTCCAACCTAAAGAAGTCTATGAGTCTATGATTATATTATTACTAAAGAATAGGCATTTTTGGACTTATTATCCTTAAGTATTTATATGAAAAAAACACACATAGTTTCACACAATCCCCAGTAAAACCTCTCAAAATTAAATCATTAAAATTCTTAAATTATTAAAATATTTGAAAATAATTGTTCAGTGAAGTTCAATAGGGACTGTTTAAGACTGAGTGGGACACAATTTACTCTGATCCTGAATATTTCTTTTTTTACTGATCAGGAAGCTCTTCCACATGAAAATTAAGTTGAAAGAGTACCATTTAGTCACAGATTAGACTATGCCAGAACTATAGGTTCATATTCAAACTTTGCGTGCTCTCTTCTTTTCCAAGGAGAGGGGAGACCTTCCAGTGACTCCTGCTAACAAAGCTGAGCATTTAATGATGTTTATTATTACTGTAGAAAACAGAAAACTGTAATCTCAGCAGATGAGTATATGAGATAACTCAGTATTTGTGCAAACTGATTTTTAGCAGAGCTGTGACTGCAATTTGTCCACTTAAGCACAGAATACTTGCAAAGCTTTTATTAATGTGATCAAACTAAATTTGAGACTCACCACTTCCCACAAATCTTTGTCTTCATCTTTTGGCAGATAGTAATTTAAAGTATTCAAATGTATATTTCACTTCCCTTTAGAGGTTGATAGGCATACAAAATAAGAACTATTAATTTTTGCCAGTTAAAAGTTCACTTTGCTTTACGATGTTTTTCAAATTTCTATTATGCTGAAAACGGTGGTCCTAGATTCAGACAAGCCATCTTTTACCATTAGAGCTTAAAGATGGCTATGAATCATTTCCTGTTCTTTGCCTCGTTTTGTTCATTGATATATCATGACTGAGTAAATGAGTATTATTTTTCTGCCTTGCACAATGGTGAACTGTTCAATGAACACAACAAAAATGCTGATGTTCTAATGAATGATGGTAGTTCTGTATCTTGTCTTAGGATCTGCTAGAACATTCTCAGCATGTGTCCTAACAAGACCACAGACTACAAAAGGGGATCTTCATTTCCAATACCATTTGTTTCCTTCTCAGAGCTTTCAATGACATTATTCTCATATAATTTAAACAAATATTGTGATACCAGCTTTTAAACCAGCTGTAGGATGATGATTAACATCACCAAGATTTATTTAGTTTCCTCCTTGACAAAACTTTGGATTGTTTTTTTTGTTGTGAGTCTAAACCAGTAAATGAATTGCTAGCAGTTGCAAAGGCTATTTAGAAGTGAGGATCAGACATTTATGTGGATCACATTCAGACCAGCTGTAGCAGCAAGCTTCTGTATTAAACTGGGAAATTGCATAGGTCTTTCTACCTGATTCTAACTAGAGTGCAAATGTGTGGCAAAAGTACAAAGATATTGCTGTATGTGAGTTGATGATAGAATGAGCATGTTGAATTTAGCCAAACTGTAATTTAGTCCTGACAGTCCATTTTGTTTAACATCCAGTTTCCACTTGTAGTGAAAGGTTTCTTCATGGTAAGAAAACACTATTTTTCAACACTGTACTTGTATATCCTTGTCATTTCACACATTATTTATTTAAAAAAACCCAAAACATTTGACACTCTTCCAGAAAAATAGAGCTGCAAAACTAATATGTACGTGTTTTATAGTACATTATCAGTTAATTTCAATTTCAATTAAAAATGTTCTAAAAGTGATGAAGGCAATTGTATGCTTTTCAAATTGAAAAAGTAGATTTTTCTGTTAAAAAAAAAAGGAACTGATAATGTTATAATAGTTAATGCAAATTTAGAAATCCATGCAATTTGCGAAGAGTATGTCCATAAGATGTTATTGCTATGGAATTCCTATTACATAGGAATAATTGCATGAAAAGTTTAAAACATTTTTATTTGGGATTGAGGACGTAATGTCAAATCAAGACTTATTTTGTATTACTGAGTCCCAACATCTCAATTTCATGAAATCTTTGGGATGTGTAATGAGCTGATTTACAGGGTTCTGTATTTTGTTAAATTTTATGTGTACTACCTGTATTAGGAGTGACCAATTGTCATACTATTATTTCTAAAACTTAACCTGTAACTTAGCCTGTATTTTTGTGATACAAACAAACAAACAAACAAACAACAACAACAAAATGAGATTTTAAAATAAATTTTAATATTTTCATTCTTAGAAATGCTGTTTTTCAGAACCATGAAAGTGTCTGTTTTCATTGCCCCAAATGCAGTTTAAACAAAGATTATTACGTGGAAAGAAGGCTTAGGATTTTTGACATCAGAAAATGTGCTTAAAAAACTTAATTTTACAACGTGTATAGTTACATGGGATGCCTTATTTCCGGGGCATAACTCTTGAACAGTGAGATGGTTTGAGGGAAAAACCATGTTTCTGTGATAGCCTATGACTTCAGAGTCGTCAGGAGTGGCAAGAAAGTGCCTTAACTTTACTGCTCTTAGTCTATAGTGGTAGATTAAGCTATTAGAGCTTAAAAAAAACCCTGCAGCGACAGGTTAACAGGTCTGTGGAATGAAACAGATGGTGCTCAGGACCAAGCATGGGCTTGCTGCATTATGTTGTTGCATTTGTTTTTTGTAGATGTGTGACTTTGTATTAGCTCAAACTTGGCTGTTCCAAGGGACCTAACACTCATTAACAGTTGCAGTACATCTGGCAGTTTTGTTTCATCCAAGAGTAATCTGTTTCTGTACTTTTCAATACCTTTGCTCTGAGAAATTTCTATGAAAATACACTTCTCATCAGAGTTAAACACCAAAGTAAACAAATCCAGTGGCAGCTTGTGGAGAGGGCAATGAAGAAGTAGGAGCTAAGGAGAATGGTATAATTAATGTGAAGCTTCTTTCTTTGCATTGAAAAGGTTTGGGCGCAGTTCCTGATGCTTTTGGTGGAATTACTGCAGACTACCTTTGTAACCTGCTGCTTAACACCAAATCCTGGCTCTGTGCTCCCATGTACAACCATTACATGGAGGATATATTGATCAACTGTAAGACTTGCAGTGTTGCATTTGCAAGGGAGATTTGTTGGAGAATTAGCTCCTTTTGAAGAATAATTCTCCCAGCTGTCATTTATTTCAATTGTTGCAGTTTGTTTGTGTTTAAGGGTTTGAGTTTTTTAAGATAAAAACAGTAATACAAGTTTTGATTCAAGAGTTTTATGATAAGCCTCTTGGAACTATATAAGCTTTAGTCATTGAATTTCAAAATGAATATGTTATTGATTCTTAATGCTTCCTGGAATATCTCTAGCATTTGATGGATACTTTTAGGAGCTTATGCTGCAAATCTCAAGAGAGATGTTAAGAGTGAGGTGTTGAGAAAAATTTAGCACACCTAAAGTGGCAAAGAGTGACAGCAAGAAGAAATTCTCTCATTGTAAGAACAATTAAAAAAAAAATCCCAAAGAAAATGTAGGAGTGCTGCTGAATCCTGATTGTGGAAGTAGATAGTGAAAGTGAATGCAGATAAACCAGTGATCAATGCTACCCTTACCTCAGTGTCCACTGACAGAATCTCGTGGTCCTTTGAGACTAGAGGATTCAAGGAAAAGAACATCTACCAGCAATAGGAGAGGATGAAGTCAGGGATCTCTTGAGAAATTTTGACCCATAGAAGTCCATAGGATTGGATGGGGAGCAGCCAGGACACAGAACTGGCTGAAAGTATTGTGAGGCCATTCTCCTTTGTTGTTGAGGGGCTGGAAGAGATTCCAAATGACTGGAGACAGGAAACGTTTCACCCATCTTCAAAAAGAGCAAGAAAGATCATCTAAGGGACTACAGGCTGGTTAAAGCTGATTTGATTCCTGAGAGAATCATTGAGGGTGCCCTCTCAGAGACTTTCTGCCTACATGAAGGAGAATAAGGTGCTTAGGAATAGCAGCACGGATCTCCTTAGTACTCATCATGCCAAATGACCTCTCTGCCATCTGTGGGGAAATGAGTGAATCTGGGTGTGAAAAGAGAGTTGTGGATCTTTGATCTTGGCTTCATGAAGGCCT